>NC_137454.1:377480704-377759704 GCF_964235325.1 Thermobia domestica
CTGAAACTTTCGTACGTTGTTAGCTGCAATATTCCTGTACAGGTAATTATTCGCGGAGATGTTTACATAGAATCAAGGAAATCTTTACGATCTATGAAGAGAAAGAAAACAGACTTTGTTCTTATTTGCTGTCAATCTGCATTCCATCGGTTTCTTTTTCTCCGCGGACAATCCTAAGTTCACGCACGTGACCTAGCGAGGGAAGAGAGAGAAAGAAATCTACCTGGTTAGATTCCTATCTGCTGTTCTGCACTGTTGCAAAATCAGCCAATATCTTAAACAGCTTTTAAATGGAAGAGAATTAATTTTTAATTAGCGCGCTATAATATTACCTTAGCAAGAAAAAATAAAAGTGAACTTGCAATATTGATACTAATAAACATTTGGCCGAATTTTGAACTCTATAAAATAAATAGTTTTTATAAAATTTTGGAAAGAAATATGCTATGTTATTATATATATTAGGGATGGCCAAAAATTTTCGGATCCGGATATCCCGGATCCAGTGAGATCCGGATCCGGATCTTGCCGGATCCGGACCTAGATCCGGATCTCGGATCCGAATCTCAGATCCGGATCTCGGATCTGGATCCGAAATTCGAATCTCAGATCTTGATTCGTATCCAAACCTACATCTGAAATTGTGATCTTATAAAATTGAATATCTAAAATTCGTTAAAACTTTTTTCGGATTCACTTATATAGTAGGTTGCTATGCTTTTAAATGTTTCCGTAACACGTTTGTGCTACCTTTGTTCTTTATTTTATTTTAACCTTGCAATATTTACATGTTGCACTTTCTGTCGAAGTCGCTTTAGTAAAATGTTTCCAAGTTTGATTTCTTCCCATTTCAGAGTATAGTGAACTGTCTGAAAACTGATGTAAATGGTAACAAATTCTTCTGTTTAGCTCCTCTTCGAAACTTAATAGCTTCACATTGATAATATTTATTTTATTCTTAGAAAATAAACTTTCTCCTTTTCTCAGATACAAATGAAATATCTTTTAGATAAGGCCCTTTTAATCGCAGGAATACTAGACAAAACAAACTCTTTGTTAATAGTAGTTTCTGACTCACTAGAGTCCAACCATCAACAAATGTAATAATGAATATCTTTCACTTCGAAGGTATATGCAACAAAAAATATAGACTGGTTGGCGTGAGAATTTCAGGAGAGCGATATGGTTGTGTTCGTTGTATGACTTTATTACCTAACTTATGGCTTGCCCTTCTGAGGTCGGTCGTTTGTTGAAGGAGTAAATATAAAAGAGATTTCTATTATTTTTCTTCACCCTCCATGTTTCTTTAAACATACATTGCAGGAGGTAACCAAAACACATCCATGCGTCGTATCATTGAAGCGTTTTGTGTTTTGTATATTAAAGTGTTCAAAAATATTTAACATATTCGCATTTGTTCATGTGATCTCAGGTTCAATTCTCGGTGGGAACATACATGAGAAAATTGAAAGCTGAAACAATATGAAAATTGTATTTAAAAGTCAGGAAATTGATATTAAAACTTTAGCTATATATTGGGACTGTAAGGCTGTAGTTAAATTAACCCACACGTTTCGTGAATATATATTACGTCGTTATTGTTTTTTCACTATAAGCTACCAGATACATCCTCAGAGCCTACTTTACACTGTAGTAATCAACAGATGAAAAAATTGGAAAAGGAATGGAAGGAAGGTCTCCAGAGCCTTAAATCAAGGTACTAACCTAGCATTTGCCCAGTATAACTGAGAAACAACCCTGGAAAATCCTCAGTCAGGATGGCTGGTCTCCGAATCCGGTATTATCCAATTGCGAAGCATGAATCATAACAAGTAGCCTGAGCTCGCTCCGTATTATTATTATTATTATTTAATTAATGTAATGTTTTAAAATTAGTGCAAATTAAACCGTACTTCATTGATTGCTGATGTTATAGTTAATAAGTCTACATGAGGCATCAGTCCGCTATCAAGAAAGAATAGTAGAACTGGAATTCAGGAAGCGGGGGTAAAGAGATTAATGAGGATGAGGAAACTATGTACGATGCAAAAACTGAGTAATTATGACTTCGTCACAGATATATTCACTTACATACGTCAATTAATATTTCTCTGATACAGTGCACTCTTACTTTCTATAGTGGCAGGAAAATGGCCCGCTTTTGTAAACGAACACACTAAGCACGTGGGTATAGGTGCAATGTCCGTGCAAAGAAATATAGGTAAAACTAGAAAAAAATAGGGAAAGCGAGGGGAAATGATAAACCGCCTTTCAACTTAAAAAAACTAAAAATAACTAAACGTAGAGCTACGAAAGACGCGAGACGAATGTTATTGAAAAGATTGTTTTTCCTTAGTGATTAGTTCTTCTAACTATGAACATGAATTAAAAAGAAACCAAGTAGCTAGCTCCGAGTTTCGCAAACTAGTTGAAAAGAAAATATTGGATAAAATTTAATAATAAAGAAGGCATTTATGATAATTAAAACAAACTAAATTCTAGGCACGACAGTCCTTTGGTTCCTACCAGCGGCTTTACGTTCAAAGTGGGGATGTGTAGTCAACGCATCGACGCCCGAAGTCCGTATGCCGGCTTTCTAGACTGGAGTCCGCTACCTCTTACTTAAGATAACTCCCCCACGATGCTGGGTCAACATCGAAATTGTTGAGTGCCTCTCCGGAAATTGAACCCATGACCACGGGCACCGAAGGCAGGCTTTCAGTCGTCTATAGACGAAAAGCTATAGTTACCCACATTATCTAATACAGAAATAAGTTCTGATTCTCTAATAGCTGCTGATGGTGATAGTCAAGGTTCACCGAAGCATGAACCCAAACCCAAACTGAGATATTGATGTCACTGGAACGCCTGAAAAGTCATTGTGGGTAAGTGAATTGCCCGGATGTCCGGAATTGTCAGGATGAAGGGCGATGGTGATGTGAAATGCGGGGCTGTCAGAGGTACTACTTATGATAATTGGATTTATAATATATGTTGCCATAAACCCTCTTCAAGAACATAACTGTTAATCTTAGCTTTGAAAAGGTTACATAAGGAGTTTTATTGCTATTATTAGGTTGCATTAGGAATTATCGGATTTATTTTAACGCTTAATTTTTACATCTCTTCTAATTTACGAATATTTAAATCGCAATTATACCCTTAAGGTCAATTAGTGATATTTTAAATCATGAAATGAAATGAAATCTTTAAGTTTAACGTCCCGCGGTTATGCCGGTTAGGCTAAAGGAGACGGTGATAATGAGAAATGAGTGAAATGGTGGAATGAAGGAAGTGGGAATAAACGGGAGAACCCCGAGAATACCCACGAGCACGATGTTTGTCCACCACAAAGTCCACACGGCGCGTGCTGTGATCGAACCAGGAACCCCAATCACCGGAGGTGAACGCTCTACCACGGAGCCACCTCACCGTTCATTTTAAATCATTTCGAACCAACTTTATATACGGTTAGTCTTACTATATTTGAATAATTGAGACCAGAAGCAGTCTACACGCTAAGTCCAAAAGAATCTTGGCCGACCTCCTGATAAGCCACGTCTTTCAGAAAGGTGAATTGTGGCAATCCGATACCCACATGAGGAAATCTTCGGTTCAGTGTGAAAGCTTCCATAAGAACCAGCACTCTCATCAGTGAAATGTGCTTTGGTAATTTTTATTCAATGTGAAAGTACCTAACTTTATTGCTAAAAAAATTGGCATTTATTTCAAACAAGTCGCCATTACAGTTTTCGTATTTAAACACAACACTCATGAAAAGTCATGTTAAAGCGCGACTTGCCCCTGAAAAAGAATATATATCTGTTTTTAGTTCCCCAAAGTACGCCCGGACTTAGTGCAAGTGCCTTCCGCTCGCACTACCTAGGTACAAACTGCTACGATCTTGGTACTAGCACTTGTTTCGGTTTCCAGATCTCAAATATTTATCTTTCAGCCTGATTCTATGTATGAATCCGAAATTTCAAATCTAGATAAGGGGCAACAAAATTCATAGTTTATTCTCGGTGCTCATATTGTGATTTATTAAATAATTATTAAATCTAATTGTAAGTTATACATTTGATATTTTGAGCAGACTGAGCAAGATAAATATACGTAAAAACTAGTCAATACTTATCTTAACTGTTTATGTTTTCTTAACTGTCAATGAAATAGGTGTATTGAGGAATTTTAAATATTCGTGTTTTGTATTCCGGTTTCAAATATAAATTTGTATGTATTTCATCTCGGTCCTGCAACCGGGTGGACTTAGATTCGACATTCGAACTCTCATCCGGATCAAATCAGATTATTTTTTAGTTAGGCAAGCATTTAATCGTTAGTGTAGATTGAAGGAGACAAATAGACTTGCCAGTATTCTTCTTAATTTTCTGTTATCTTCTTCACTGTCAGGACTTCGTGAAATTTCTTTCGGCGAATTTTTGATATTCAAGTTTATCACAAATTGGGTGGGATGTGGGTTTGGATAAGAATCAAGATCTGAGATCCGAATTTCGAATCCAGATCCGGTACCAGTTCCGAGATTCGAGATCCGGACCCAGATCCGAGATCCGGATCCAGATCCGGATCTTCGAAACCGACCAGATCCGGATCCGGCCATCCCTAATATATATAACGTTACCCTCGCGTTCCCCCTCAGTTTTACCCCTACTATATATGAAAATTAACATTTCCCTTTATAGTTATTATGGACATAACAAAATGGATACTCAGAACAGTTTTGGTTTTCAAACACTAATGCCAAGAAGCAAGCATATCTCCATGAAACAAGCATATCGTTTTGTTTATTTCTTTCTTTCTTGACTCTTCGATCTAGTCGATCGCCTGAAGGCAAAACATCGCACAGCAAACCAGCTGCTTCGACACGTGCCAACGACAGAACGAAAGTCTTGATTTTAGTACTGAAACTACACTCAGGCAAAAAAAAAGCAAAATGCCCGCACGCTTCTGTGCCTTGTAACATTGTGTTAAAAAAAACACAAGGTCAGCTGTCAGACACCTGATAAGACTTTTATACAAATCGTCGTTGTTTGAAGCCTCTTTATTCCTCATAAAAACAATATATCCAGATTCGCGAAAGCCCACAGTGATTGTATTAGAAAGTTAAAAAAATATCTTTATCATTCAGATCATTTATTATTATTATTATTATTATTATTATTATTATTATTATTATTATTATTATTATTAGTAGTAGTAGTAGTAGTAGTAGTAGTAGTAGTAGTAGTAGTAGTAGTGTTACCACATAATATTTTTCGTTAGTCCTTACAGCAATTAATACTTAGCAGCAGAGGTAAAAGTGCTTGGGAATGCAGGGGACGCCGTCCCCCACCTCCAAAAAATGTGTACGGCGTCCCCCCAGTTCCTAAGAAATTACAATGGGCAAAGATAGGCATGGGGGACGGCGTGATGTCATGCCGCTACCTACCGTTCCCCTGCCTTTTCAGATTCACTTTATCTTTGCTTAGCAGGAAATCGATACAAGAGTTAGTAGGACAGCCACTCTTTATTGATAAAAATCGTAATTTGGCGTTATTAAAAACAAAATTTCTGTGTCTAGAGGTAGAAGAGAGGGGACCATGGAAGTTACTATTGCCACGTACAAAAATGAAACCTGTATTCAACACTGACTACGTATAATTCAAGGATTTTTTTAAAGCAAAATGCTTACACCTTTTCAAAAGTAAAATTAAAATAATTACTAAGAAATACATTCATTGAAAAACTCAGGGGTGGCAAGTCCACCGTTTTAAATCTGCTGCAGAGCGTTCGAGTCCAAATTCAAGTAAAGTTAACGCATGGAAGACCCAGGTTCGATTCCCGGTGGGAGTTCATGTGATTCGGATTCGACGTTAATTAGTAGGTCCACGTTTTATATAGCTTCGCTGCTGAAAGGGACGTTAAGTTCAAAATCAACTCAAGAAAAGTTAAAACAATGAGAATGTTTTCTACTGTTTTGTCGTATGCAATTCTATGTTAAATAAAACTACATACACTATTTGATAATGGAAGCATCGTCAGAAATACAGTATCCAATAAATAAGATACTGTACTTTTCACGGAGGGTTTATCTGAAGATACATACAATTATTGAAAATAGTTTAAAAAGGTGCATAATGCGGAAATACTATTTTATGCGTATGAACTTAAGGCTTCTAGAACAGCAAGTTCTGACCAGATATTAACACCGCAGAACCAGAATATGATCAAGGGATGGACTAAACCAGCGTTTCCCAACCAGTGTGCCGCGAATGGGTCGCTGGTGTGCCGCGAGGAAATCGGAACAAAATTATTAATTCTATAGCAATCAAATTGCAAGACATACAGAAAAAGGTATATTTCTATTTCAAATTACTACTATGAATCTAAAATTTAAAGTTTCATACTGTGTTACTTTTCTGTAGAACATTTTTCTGTACATTTCTAATTTTGAAAAAAAAAGTATTTATTATCATTGTTATGACCATTATTGCTTCTTTATTGTTGCAGACTATTTCGTAACTTGAAATTTTAAAATATTATTCAATCCTTCCGGCAAAGTAAACATGCATACGAATTACCTATATTTGTGTTTTAAAAGTAAAAGAGATTCGTATGTTCGTTCGTTATTTAGTGATCCTCCTTCTTAATGAAAGGTTGGATACAGTTTTCGAAAAAAAAGTGTATTTGTAACAACTTGAGTCCTATATCTGATTGTAATTGTTTTCTATTTTTAAATTAAAATGAAAAATAAGCATAATGATTTACCACGGGGAAAAAACAGTGGTCTAGCTTTCTTCTCTGTGAGAAGGATGTCAGTAATCAGAAAAAAATACTACAGTATTTTATATTTTCAAATAATAATAATAATAATAATAATAATAATAATAATAATAATAACAATAATAATATGTGTGCCGCGAGAATTCAAGTTACCCTGAAGTGTGCCGCAAGTTGAAAAAGGTTGGGAAACGCTGGACTAAACCATAGTTTCCAACCTTACAAAGTGTAAATAAAGTAGGAATGAAACCCACTCTATCCAGTGTACACCTGAGCGTCATGGGGGGGGGGCTGTATCCCTATCCCCTATAAAATTCCTCTTGGATCCGCGCCTATTGAAACCAATTCATATTTCATAACTTCATACACGGCACGATCAAGCACTGAATCTATTGAAATCTTACTACATAAAATAATTATCGAGTGTCTACACTTTTTCTATTAAAGCTCATAGTATATTCTATCATAATATAAATTGTCATAAATTGTCATGTAGTGTCTGCTAATATAACTAGGGATGCGCACGAGACAAGATTTGTGGCTGTCTCGTTTCGAAAATGTGCTGTAAAAGTGATGTCTCGACTAGAAAAATGTATATTTCTCTATTGGAAGTGCCATGTCTCGACTCGAATTTTGCCAGGAAAATCCTGTCTCGATTCGTCTCGTGCGCATCCCTAAATGTAACTCATGACAAAAATATTTTCTTTTAAAACAAAATTAAACGGTTGAAGTGGACTCTGCCGAGTAGCAGACATCCAATTTATTAAACCGCCTCGCAACTCACTTGGCAGCACACTTAGGTTACCCTCTTCACCTTTTTCCCATGCTATCTAAAGTATCGGCTAATCTTAAATTCGCATTGCCGATTCGGGTTTTCTAACAAGAATTATTATGTTGCAACATAATTTGGATGTGAAATCCTGACTTAATTAGCATTTAAGAACTTCGAAGTCTGCATTAAAATCATGACAGAAATATAGTTAAATCTCAGTTCTAAATTTTATGTCTACCTTGCATCTAAATACTTGTGCTGTCATTTCTTTCAATGTTGGTAGAAGCCGAAGTTCCAATTGATCCAAATTCTTCGCTTTAATTCCCTCTATTTGTTCATAAAATTTTAGAGAAATATTATTATTAACAAGCAACACTTCTGAAGTGTAACACTCCGATCTTGATAAAATTTGGAAGGTAGATACTATACATGAAATAAACGAATACGTGTTTCTTATTTTCTGCGGAGAAAAGGGTTTTAAGGGGCAAGAGACCCCACCCACAATTTTGAAAGTTGACGCCCCAAAGGCAAAAACCAAGGAAACCGAAGTAAACGAAATTTTACACACATATTGCAGATATAAAATGAGGGAACACGTGTTTCGTATTTTCCTGAAAAAAAACGGTTAGGTGGGGACCGGATCCCTCCAAAACTTTCATCACGAAATATCGAAAGTGATAATAGCAATATGACAAATGTGTGTAAAGGACACAAAGAATTGCAACGAAACTTTGTGTATGAACAACATACCAAAAAATAAAGGCACACGGTTTTTTCTATTTTGTGCTGAGAAACGATTTCAGGGGCAAAAGCTATCACCCAAAATTTTGAAAGTTAAGACCCGGAAGGCCAGAGGAAGTGAACCGAACTGAATGAAATTCTGCACAGATATTGTCGACATAAAATGAGGGAATACGTTTTTCTCATTTTCCTGAGAAAAAAAAGAAAACCGTTTAGGTGGGACACACACCTCGAGAACTTTGATCATGAAATATCAAAACTGCTAATAACAGAAGTGTTTGAAGGACATGACGAATTGGAACGACACATTGTGTAGGGACAATACGCAAAAAATAAACGAATACGGTTTTTCTTTTATTTTCTGCGGAAAAACGGTTTTAGGGGGCAAAAGCCCCCATCCCAAATTTTGCAATTTGAGGCCCAAAATGCAAGAAGAAGTGCACCGAATTAAATGAAATTGTGCGCAGATATTGTAGACGAAAAACGAGATTATTGGGTTTCGTATTTTCCTGGGAAAACCGGTTGAGTGAGGCACGGACCTTCTAAACCGTTGATTACGGAATATCAAAAATGCAAATAAGCATACGCAAAAGTTCCTAAAGAATATGGAGAATTGGAATGAAATTTCGTAAAGGGACTATTTGCAAAGCAGTATATGAAACGTGTTTTAACTTTTGCGGAAAAACAGTGTTGGGGCCTAGGTCCCATCCCCCCCCCCAAAAAAGGAAATATTACCGTAATAGCTCAGAAAGGAGTGGACCCAAGCAAATCAAATTGTGTGTAGACATTATATGTAAAATAAGGGCTCTCGTGTTTCTCAAGTGTTCCTATCCGTTTTGCATCAAATTTGGCATACCAATAGCAAACTGGAAATAAATCGACACGTGTTTTTCTTTATGCTGAAAAAAAATTGCAAGGGTTAAAGGTGCCTCCTGAAATACTATAAAATACGCTTTACTGTTTGTGTTTGCTGTTACTTGATCTGCCAAATTTGAAGAAATCGGATGGAGACACGACACTTGTGAAACACGAGAGGCCATATTTTACGTATCCAATATCTACATACAATTGCTTTCGCTTCGGTCCACTTCTCCCGCGACTCAACGCCTCGGTTCACTCAAAATTTTGTTTTTTCTTTCAAGAAAATACGAAACACGTATTCCCTCACCTTACCTTTACAATATTAGTGGACATTTCATTCACTTCGGTCCACTTCTTCTTGTCTTTTGGGGTCAAATTCCAAAATTGTAGACGGGGGCTTTTGCCAACCAAAACCGTTTTTAACCAAAATTAAAAAATGTATTCGTTTATTTTTTGTGTATTGCCCATACTCGCAGAGCTCCTCCGTGGCTAAGCGGTTAGCGTACGCGCCTTTGGCGTGGGAGTTCCGGGTTCGATTCCCGGCGGATGTGGTTCGGATTCCACGTTAATCAGTAGGTCCACGTCTCACATAGCCTCGCTGCTGAAAGGGACGCTAAACTAAAATCAACTCAACTCAACCCATACACGCAGTTTGATGCAATTCTTCATGTCCGTTACACGCATCTGATATACTGTTACTAGATATTTTGATATTTCGTGATGAAGGGTTTGGAGGGATCCATGCTCCACCTGGCCGTTTTTTTCCAGGAAAATAGGGAAACTTATGCTCTAATTTTCTGTCTACAATATCTGTCCAAATTTCATTCACTTCAGTTCACTTCTTCTTACCTTTTGCGCGTCAACTTTCAAAATTTTGGTTTTGGGTTCTTTTGTCAACTTTCTAAATTTTCGTTTTGGGTTCTTTTGCCCCTAAAACCGTCTTTCCGCAAAAAAGAAAAACATATTCTTTATTTTTTGTCCACACAGAAAGTTTTGTTGCAATTCTTCATGTCTTTTACACACATCTAACATATTGTTACTAGCATTTTTCATTTTTTGTGATCAAAGCTTTGGAGGGGTCGGTGCCCCACCCAACCGATTTCTAAAGGAAAATACGAAACCCGTATTCACTCACTTTATGTCTACAATATCTGTGCACCAATTCACTCCCTTCGGTTCACTTCTTTTTGCCTTTCGGGAGTGAACTTTCAAACTTTTGTTTGTGAGGTTTTGCCCCCCCAAAACCGTTTTCCCGCAGAACATAACAAAACCCGTATTCATTTACTTTCTGCGTATTGTCCATACACAAAGTTATGTTGCAATTCTTTATTTCCTTTACACACATCTGACATACTGTTATTATTACTTTTGATTTTTCGGGATCAAAGGTTTGGAGGGGTCTGTGCACCACCCTACTGTTTTTCCCAGCAAAATTCGAAACTCGTACCGTCATTTCACGTCTGCAATATCTGTGCACAATTTCATTCACTTCGGCTCACTTCTTCTTGCCTTTCGGACGTCAACTTTCAAAATTTCGGGTGGTGGCTTTTGCCTCTGAAACCGTTTTTCCGCAGAACAAAATAAAATGTATTCATTTTTCTGCGTATTGTTAATACACAAAGTTATGTTGGAACTCTTCAAGTTGTTTGCACACATCTGACATACTGTTGGTAGCACTTTTAATATTTCATGATCACAAGTTTGGAGGGGTCCATGCAGCACCCAACCCTGTTTTCCAGGAAAATAGAAAACTGTATTCCCTCATTTTACGTCTACAATATCTGTGTAGAAATTCATTCACTTCGGTTCACTTCTTTTTGCCTTTCTGGCGTCAATTTTCAAAATTTTGTGTGGGAGCTTTTGCCCCCTAATACCATTTTTCAACAGAACATAAAAGAACCCGTATTGCTTTATTTCTGGCGTATTATCCATACAAAAAGTTTCATTGCAATTCTTCATGTCCCTTATACACTTTCTACATACTGTTATTAGCATTTTAATTTTTTGTAATCAAAGGTTTGGAGGGGTCCGTGCCCCACACGAATATTTTCTCCAGGAAAATATGAAATCCTTATCCTTATTTTATGTCTACAATATATGTTCACATTTGCACTCACTTCGATTCACTTCTTGGGGCCGCGGTGGCTCAGTGGTAGAGCGTTCACCTCGGGTGCTTGGGGTCCCGGGTTCGATCCCAGCCCCCGCCAAGAGAACTTTGTGGTGGACAAACACCGTGTGCGTGGGTTTTCTCGGGGTTCTCCCGTTTCCTCCCACTTTCTTCATTCCACCATTTCATTCATTACTCATCATCACCGTCTCCTTTAGCCTAACCGGCATAACCGTGGGACGCAAAACTTAAAGATTTCATTTCATTTTTTCTCGATTCACTTCTGTTTGCCTTTCGAGTTCAACTTTCAAAATTTAGGGTGGGAGCTTTTGCCCCCTAAAACCGTTTTCCCGCAGAACTTAAAAAACCCGTATTCGTTTACTTTTTGCGTATTGTCCATACACAAAGTTATGTTGCAATTTTTCATGTCCTTGACACACATCTGACATACTAGCACTTTTGATATTTTGTGATCAAACGTTAGGGAGGGTCCGTGTCGAACCCACTCCTTCTTTCCAGGAAAATAGCAAACCCATATTCCCTCATTTTATGTCTACAATGTCCGTGCACAATTTGATTCACTTCGGTTCACTTCTTTTTGCCTTCCCGGCGTCAACTTTCATAATTTTGTGTGAGAGCTTTTGCCCCTAAAACTGTTTTTCCGCAGAAAAACCCTTCTCCATTTTTTTTTTTTTTGCGTATTGCCCGATATACTGTTACTAGCACTTTTGATATTTCCTGAGCAAATGTTTGGAGTGGTCCGTGCCCCACCTAACAGTTTTTTTTTCAGGAAATACGGAACTAGAATTCCCACATTTCATTTTCACAATATGTGTGAAAAATTTCATTCACTTCGGTTCACTTCTTCTTGCTTTTTCGGCGTCAAATTTCAAACTTTTGGGGTGGGTTCATTTGCCCCCCTAAAACCGTTTTCCTGCAGAACATTAAGAAAACGTATTCTTTCATTTTTTTGCCTATTGTTCATACACAAAGTTTCGTTGCAATTCTTCATGTCCTATACACACATTTGACACATTGTTACAAGAACTTTTATTTTTCGTGGTCAAATGTTTGGAGGGGTCCGTGCCCCACGCGGCCGTTTTTTCCTTGTGGTGGACAAACACCGTGTGCGTGGGTTTTCTAGGGGTTCTCCGTTTCCTCCCACTTTCTTCATTCCACCATTTCATTCATTACTCATCATCAACGTATCTCTCTTTTAGCCTAACCGGCATAACCGTGAGACGTAAAACTGAAAGATTTCATTTTTTCTTCTGCCTTTCGGGCGTCAACTTCCAAAATTTTGTGTGGGAATTTTTCCCTCTAAAACCGTTTTTCCGCGGAAAATTAAAAAAAAATATATTCATTTATTTTTTTGTCCACACATAAAGTTTCGTTGCAATTCTTCATGTCCTTTACACACATCTCAGATACGGTTACTAGCACTTTTGATATTTCGTGATCAAAGGTTTGGAGGGGTTAGTGCCCCACCGAACCGTAACTTCCAGAAAAATACTAAAACCGTATTCCCCCATTTTATATCTACAATATCTGTGCACAATTTCATTCACTTCGGTTCACTTCCTTTTGCCTTTCGGGCATCAACTTTCAAAATATTGGGTTTGAGCTTTTTTCCCTTAAAACTGTTTTTTTTTCACAGATAATTTAAATAAATGTTTTCCTTTATTTTTTGCGTATTGTCCATAGACGCAGTTTGATTAAATTCTTCATGTCCTTTACACACATCTGAGATGCTGTTACCAGCACATTTGATTTTCCGTGCCACGTTCCGTGCCCCACCTAACCGGTTTTTCGAGGAAAATACGAAACTCGTATCTTCATGTTACGTTTGCAATATCTGCGCTTAATTTCGTTCACTTCGGTTCACTTCTTGAATTTCAGACATCAAGTTTCAAAATTTTGGGTGGGAGCATTTGCCCCTAAATCCGTTTTTCCGCAGAAAATTTAAAAAGGCCGTTTTTGCGTATTTTCAATACAAAATGTTCCGTTGCAATTATTCATGTCTTTTACACACTTCTGGCATACTGTTACTAGCAGTTTTGATATTTCGTGATAAAAGGTTTGGAGGGGTCCGTGCCCCACCCAACCGTTTTTTTTTTTCAGGAAAATACGATACTCGTATTCCCTCCTTTTATGTTTACAATATCTGTGCACAATTTTATTGACTTTGGTTCAGTTGTTCTTGCCTTTCGGGTGTGAACTTTCACAATATAGAGTGGGGCTTTTATATTAAAACTTCCGTAACTTTATGTAACTTTTTCTTTTTTATGAGATTCTTTTTTTGGGAGGTGAGGAGAGAAATGTTTTCCTCTGATATGTGTCTTTTGCCATTCATCTTTTTTGAACTGCTTAAGTAAGATCATTTTGTAACTTTTGATTCATCCATCTCCGTCATGATAATATTATTGTCATTTTTAACAATTTGTTTTATTCCCTCATTTGCAGTCTGCCACACTGATATATTTATTACAAAATTGAGGTTTGGTCCAGCGCCTTTCGAATTCGGAACCAACCCAACCGCCGAGCTTTTTGGGTTGCCTGCTATTGCAGGAAAACGAGAATTGCAGGTGGTAATGCACTTTTGGAGTCGTGTATACATAAAACAGACCTAGCAAACCCGTTCACTAGTTTTTATTTTCATTTCCCATTTTAGTGTACTTCTTGTCTCGAATCCAGATCGAGTAATGGTTCAGATCCCTTTTAAACATAAGGTGCCGCCTCATTTAATCCCGTGTTGAAAAGGGATTCTTAATATAAATGAATCCAGTGTAATAAATCAAACTACGTTACTGAAATATAAATCTGTACGCATTCACCTTTAATAATTATTGTAAATGCAATTACTTATTACACCTAAAAGATCTATTATTGTGACCCACCAGCATCAGTTAAACTAGTTATTCAAAAACTAATTGATTGCATTTTAACGTCTTTATTCGCGCGGAGGCTATGTGAGCCGGGACATATTTGTTACCAAAACCGGGGCTACGAGCACTGGATGAACGCTTGAGCACTCGGGTAAAATTAATAGTACAATTTTAATAGTACAATGTGAGTTTGCAAACAAACAATATAAGCTAGTTTTCCACCGATTACTTTAATCTTTATCGCCTGGAGGAAATATGCTACATTTTCATATTTTTTCTAGGATCAGACTTCCATCACGTTTATTAGAGAGTAAAGAAGAGTTTATTAAGTAAGCGTTCTATGATACCACAACTCATCATTATACAAATAATTTTCTTCTTGCGATACTGTATGAAACAAAACTTAAGCAATTAATTTAAAATACACAGTGTTTCAACAGGGATCGTAATTCACATATAGCACAGTGATTTTTGCAGCAAAAACAGAGCAACATTACACGACAAGCATAAACGTCTGTCTTCAACACTGATTGAATACAATAGCAATAGAATATTAAGGGTTATATAAATGGTAACTATTGATTGTCTCAAATTTTAGTAAACACTGAAATCTATTATGCAATACAGAAGAAGTATTACGAATATAATAATAAATGCGTCTAATATAATGCTGTTCACGATTTGGTTTGATTTAGTTTAACGTCTCAGGGTTATGCCTGCTAGGCTAAAAGAGACGTGGACCTACTGATTATAGTGGCATCCGAACCACTGTGGTCGTTCAACTGTACCCCTACCGGGAATCGAACTCGGGACCACGCGAACCGAATTCAAGCATGTAAGCCACTAGACCAAGCGGTGGTTCTAAACTGCTGTCCACGAGACAAGACGAGAGAGAAATAAAGTTTCTCCCATTTCGATTATAGAAAACGCTTTCCTCGTCTACCTTCGAAAATTTTCTGGTCTTGGATTAAAATTCAGGTACAAAATTTATAGTCTGATAATTATGTTAATTTCACCTAGAAGATATCAGAATCCTTCAGCTTGACGAAAGGTCCACGAAGATAATGGGATAACAACATTCACCATATTTATCATTAGAATATATCGTCGCATGGGAACCAGAAGAACGTTAACTCCAAAAATGCGGTTTGAGTCTTCCTCATGTTTGGACATAATTTTGAAAGCCCCACTTGGTGTAAATGGAACGTAACGCCATCTGTTCTCTTTGTCTATCATCTCATGTAATGTAGCTCAATTACCATCTTATTAAAAAATACATCTTTGTAAGAAAATAATATTTTTGGTCTCTCGCCTGTAAACCTACTAAAATGGAGTTACGTTCCTCTGATTCGCATGAGACGATATATATTGTGTAATGACATGCGTTTCTTTAAAAAAGATTTTCACTGTGTTCGCACAGTCAGTTTATCAATTTAGTTTTTATATTATGAATCATGTATGTCAAAAACAGTATTTGAGAACTAAGATATATATAGTGTAAACACAAACTATGTATAGTGTATATATATAGTAAAACACAACCTATAGACTCGTAACATTTCTCGTGACGTCTCGATTCTAATCTCGAAAACGAAATATGAATTTTCAAATTTATTATCTTGCCTCAAATTTAAAAAGATGCGTCCCACGTCGTGGGCAACATTAGTGCAATGCTATACATCCTAACAATAAATTACGCTTAATTAGCCGTGTACAAGGGACGTAGAATTTAAGCAACATTATCAAAAACACTGGGATCGACTGATAATAATATAATGTAAAAAAAAATTTCAGTAGCATTTGGCTACAATAGTTAGATAGAAAATGTGGGTGAAATCATGTAACCGTGTTTATCATAATCATGAAGGTTCACTTTGTGGTCTGAACAATTCCAATTGCTTGTTTCTTGAAGTCATTACGGATTCAGTAATCAATAAAAAAAGTTTCATATGCACTCATTTAAAACCTCATTAAAGAATCTATAGAAGAACAAAGTTTATTTTTGTAATGACAATAATAATAATAATAATAATAATACGAATAATAATAATAATAATAATAATAATAATAATAATAATAATAATAATAATAATAATAATAATAATAATAATAATAATAATATATCGCTGCGAAAGTGCTATAAAAAACTATGAAATGCTATGGAAATTTAAATGTTTCTCAGCTTGTTGCTCAAAAAGCCAAATCTATAAAACGCTTTTATATATATATGAGAAGTTTTGCAACCGCTTGTTCTTTCACTGTTAGAAGAATTTTAGAAAGAACGCATAAAGTGAAATGTAGCAAAACTGAACTGTCACGTTTATTGACTTCCCTTCGAACAGCCATAAATAAGCCCATGTACTGAGTTTGGTGACATCTTCCACCACCTGCTGTGTGTCGGCATCCGACAGCAACTGTATACGAGGATAACGAACAGCCTATAACACATACAATCCTAAAAGTGTTACAGAAGGCCCTAACAGTGAAACACACAATCTTAACAATGAGTCACAATCCTAACAGTGGCAAATATAATCCTAAGAGTGACACAAAATCTAAACAATAATAAACACAAACGACACACATTGTCCCAACAGTGACACTCAGTCCCATGACATTAGGTCATGCTCATAATCTTAGCAGTGACATAAATCGCAATAATGGCAGAAGTCTTAACAGTGTCAAAAAATCGTAACCCCGTGACAGACACAATCGTATTAGTTACAGTCATAACTGGCACCGTAACACTGGCATAATACAGTAGTAATAACAATGTTGCAAATTCTAACGGTGGGAGCAATACTACTAACAGTGACACACCATCCTAACCGTGACACACAGAACTAAAAGTAAAACACAACCTTAACAGTGACACACACAGTCTTAACAGTGACAGTCATAATAGTAACACAATTACTCTAGCAGTGACACATACTTCCAAAAGAAGTGTAAACACAGTCGCGTAACTAACGGGCCCGCAATGCGGTGAAGCCCAGAGCAAAAGAGAACACAATTAAGTTTCAAAGAATAACTTTATTTGGGATGTTAAAATGTTAAGATGATGTGAAGAAGGGTGGGAGCACATTTTTGAGAGCAATGACCGCAACATCTAAGGGACTATTCAGCAAATTAAAAACCAACAAAACATACACTGACCAGCTAATCCATTACGGTCACCCGCTACTTTTGAACGGAATCGTTGAGCTGACGTAAGAACTACGAATCGCAGCAGAAAACACAGTAAGAATTATCTCACTCGATTACTCAGTGTAGGAGGCGGCCAGACGGCTGGGGATGGCACTTCGAAAATAACGCGACTTCCGATGTTCGCGATTTGCCGTGTTTAGTATCGTGAAAGGTTTGGGAAAGAACGGTGAAATCATAATCAAATCAAACCACAATAAGTGGGGCGGCCACTTTACATTCAAAATGTCTAACATCAGGGGCGGACCAAGGTCCGGGCAATCCGTGCGATTGCCCAGGGCACCACAATTAGGGGGCGCCCAAATGAGCCTCTAACATTTTCTACTGAAAATGTAGTTTAAATTCTTGTAAAGTAACATCAATTACATAATCTTTTTCCATTGCATCGTAGAAGAAGAGAGTTTGATAGTGTAATAGTAGGGGGGCTGTATCTACAAATGGAGACATGGCATGTAGAAGAAAAAGTGGAGAGGGAATTCGTAGGCCTATTGTTTATAGCTGGCCATGCCCTTTTAGAACTTTCATAGGTAATGAATTTTATTTGATTTTATATGTGTTACTCTTTTAAAGTCTTAGCGGATGGGAACAGTGTGTACAGAACTTACTTTTGACTTCTTAGAAACGATACCGCCGCACCAAACTGTCGGCGTTTGTTGAAAGTGGTGTCTAGGAGATAAAGTTTTGCTATGTACAGTTTTTGCCTAATCATTCAAACAATTTTGTGTAAATTATTCTAGATTTTAAAATCTTTATTGAAAAAAGAGATACGGACGCTTTGACATTAAGTGACTTTGATATGGTTTACTTACTTATCAAACTTACGAAAGTTAGAGGATTTCTAATACTTGATAAAACCTGTTATTAAGCTTTAGTCTTTTAAGAGTATTCACCTTTTGTATATACAAATTCACGAGGTACGTTTTATGAATGCTACGGACTTCAACTTAATAGGACCTACATAGAGAGGGTTGTTTATATTGCTGTGCATAAAATGCGTTCAACATACGCCAAACGTATTTATTGGTATTTCACTTTATTAGAATAGATTGTTACATAGTCTGATATATGGGTGAATAACCACTGAGTTATTGATATAATAATTTACA
The DNA here is from genome assembly GCF_964235325.1 of Thermobia domestica. Lineage (NCBI taxonomy): Eukaryota > Metazoa > Arthropoda > Insecta > Zygentoma > Lepismatidae > Thermobia > Thermobia domestica. Next base: position 377,499,161 of record NC_137454.1, read on the forward strand.
ATATAGCTTTGTAATAATCATGTCACCATTAGTAATACTCAATAAATGTTGTTCGTTATTGTTTTCGTTTATACATATCAGTACATAAATAATAACATGTATTTGAGTATTAATATTTCTTTTCGAGAAATGGGTTTAAAATATTAAACTGACTGTAATAAAATAAATAGCACAATAAATAGCAGATTTCAATAGACTGTAGCAGTGGACAGAGAACGAATGTGTCTAAGCATGCTGTTCACCATTTGCTGTTACGTATAGGCCTCCACACCTGACGTCTCACACGTGTTACATGTTAAGTGGACGGCATAATCGGTAACCACTGGAATGGGCACGTGCTAATCGACATTGGATCGTAGAGGAATACACGGCATTGCATAGTCTTTTGAATCATGATACTGCTATCATTACGTTGATGACCGGATCAGAATCCGTCGTATTCCAGGGAACAGCTGCTCGAGATATGTAGAGCAGAGTGATGAGTCAGTGGTTGCTCCATTATGATTTGAAAAGCCTTTACATTTTCACTCATGCATCCAGTAGTGCGCGGGTGGCTCGTAGCTATCTACATGTCATTCATGGTCACGGACACCCATTCATGTCGACCATATTTCCAGCCGTAAATGGGATTTTTCAGCATGACAACGCCCCTCGTCACAAGGCCATCGTTGTGCAGTAGTTCGAAGAGCACTGTGGTGAATTCCAGCGCTAAAATGGTCACCAATCTCACCAGCCCAATTGAATGCCTTTGAGATGCCATTGAACGAAAGATCCGAGCTCATCGATCTCCTCTGAATTTCCGGGTGGGGGGGAGCGCGGTGGTTAAGCAGTAGAGCGTAGACCTTCGGTGTTTGGGGTTCCTGGTTCGATTCTAGCTCGCGCCGGTGGACTTTGTGGTGAACAAACACCATGCTCGTGGATTTTCTGAGGGTTTTCCCGTTTCCTCCCACTCTTTTCATTTCTCGTTTTCACCGTCTCCTTTAGCCTAACCGGCATAATCGGGGGACGTAAAACTCAAATATTTCATTTCATTTTTTCCTCTGAATTTACGCACCTAAGTGACTTATGTAATTCTCTCTGTGGTTAATGTATATTTATAGCATAATACTACAGATGATTGAGCATTTCCTCAATCTTGATCATTCAAAGCCAACAAAATCTACATGTTGATATTTACAAAGTAGACAAGGGTTTCCCCCTTCCAAACAATTCACCGCTTTTAGAATATTGTGAGCAGCATCGTGCAATTTTGGTGAGTTTTCATATATTACAAATAAACATGTTGTATTAATTTATTTAGGAAGATTTTTCTCCTAACAAACTTTTAGTTTCTTGAAATTGCTCAAATAATAATAATAATGATTATTATCATTATTATATTACTATGGGCAGTAATTATTATATTACTATTATATTACTATGGGCTACTTGAAGCCTGGGAATGCGCACGAAACAAGATCTGAGATTCCTCTTCTGGAAAAGGTGCCACATATGTTGTCTCGTCTCTAAAACTGTATCTGTTTCTATTGGAAGAGCTCTGTCTCGTCTCGAATTTCGTAACGAAAATTCTGTCTCGTCTCGTCTCGTGCTGATCCCTTATTCACACTCTAGCCGAAAACTTTATTTCGGAGGGGTTGGATATGGCTTTATAAGATGAGGATTGAGATATCAGTAATCGATATTAACAAAATATCGAAACTTGTTCGATATATCGAAATATAAACAATGTCGATATTTTCATATTTGAAAGCATCAATCGTTCGATCGAAATATCGCACAGCTCTACGCTCCATCTGTTGCCACCTTTAAAATTAATGGTAAAATTGCTAACTAATCTTCTATAAGTAGTAAGGGAGGGGGACTGGATCCCATGGACCAACTCCCTGGCTACATCCCTGCTAATGATTCACCTAATTAGGGGTGTAACCAGGGTGTAAAATCACGACAATTGACGTGGGGAAAGACTGGGTGGATTGACGTGGAGAAAATTCTGATATTATTTCACTTTATTCTACCCCTCCCCCAGCAGGTTTCTAGTGGGTGGAATTTTGTTCAAAAATAGTTTGTAGGGCGTATTCCCCCAGTCTTTCCAGGATTTTACATTCTAGGTGTATCTAGTGTGAGAGAAAAATTCACAGTTTTAATAAAGCTGTCAAACGTTGTATTGACAGTGTTCATTCCCGTAACGACTATTCGTTTCTTTAATATACAAAGTATGATCCAGTAGACGTCAGGTGTGGCGAACTCTAGTACAAATACGTAAAACATGATCCTGTTGCCATTAAATCATAAAATTGCTCGCGGATTTAAAAAAAAAAAAAAAAAACTGGCACGACAAATGTATTCTAGGGATATTAAATCTAAGGTTCAATCACTCAGATTAATAAGAACAATAGTCTCGCAATTCATATATGACCAAAAACATACCTGATTCGTTTATGTTTTTATTAAACTATAACATTAAAGGATAACTCATTTATTATTAGTTAAAAAAATTTTAACTTTCTAAGTAAACCTCGTACAAAGGCAGCTCTGAGAAATTTCTCTTCGCAAACAGACAAAGGTATATATATGTATGTGTGCGTCTTTGCGACACAGAAACTCCTTTCGCTTCTACAAATATGGTTATAAAATTTACTCTCTCTGCATCCTTAACCACAGTGCTTCATGGTTATTTTTTAACGATTACGTTATCCATTGTGTTGTGTTGGTGGTGGGAGCACCTTGGTGAGAAGGCACTGGCAACAGTGCATTGATTGGACAAGAGGATGTAGAACGGACAACTTCGGAAATTATTCAGTGCCTCGAATCACGAAATTTGTAAAACTACTAATATGTTTAAATAAGAAGATTATATTTAAAGAGAAACGTTTCAAAGAATAGAATATATTTGGAACGATGCGACGTGGTGAAAAGAAGATGGAACAAACTTTCTCATACAGATAAGTTAAAACTTAAAGGGTTTTTCCCTCTAAGAAGATGTTTACGTGAACGTGAATCGCGAATGTTATAGGGTCTTAGTTAAAGATAAAATCGACCGTTTGGAATACAAATAATTATCACAAGTGTTTAACAATGTCTAGTTGAATTATATATATAAATTTCTAGATATGCATGATATCTTTGCGTTTTCCTTGATTTCCTGTGTGCACGAAAATGAAGCGTTTTAAGTAAACTACTAACTCCATGTTCCGTTCATAAGTGTAATTAAATACTTAGTGCTAACGTTGTAAATACAGCTTAATATTGTGCCCTTACACTGGGTTACACGAGCACATTCTGGTCTCCGAATTCTGGGTTAAGTAGGTTGGAAGTGATGGTTGTGACAGGTTAACTTTGCGGGTGCCACTAGGTGATATCTGTGCGCGGGTCCAGCATGCAATAAAGACGGTACTATTGCATCGTGAATCCGGGCGGGGTGTAGCTGGGGGAACCCGCAAAGTAAACAGTAGTGCAAGGCTATTATGACGGTAATGTTCCTAACCACTGAAGTCAAAATCAGTACCGAAACAAAAGCACTGTATTATCACTCACCCACCCGCCTACATTTTAATAGTAAAGTAGCGGAATGCATCAGTGTGTAATAATCGAAATACCGCCACAATACAAGCAACACGTTGTTCCTGCTCCTGCACGTTGTTCCATTATACAGTTCGTTACTTTTCCCCCAAAGCATTCCTCTACAGAGGGTTGTGTTGTTACACGTCCGTGGCATTGTGGGAAAAAAGTGTGACGAACATAGCAGTGTAAGTCTGAGCTTTTAATCTGATGTGCTTTTCTTATTTTAACGATTTTATTGCCTAAACGACAGTCACTGGTGCAGTGACGATCACTTGTGCTTTTACCCTGTCAAGAAACCTCACGCAGGGGCAAATGAACTTCGGGAAGCACGTGCGCAGTTACAAAATGGAACAGCTGGAAGCAGAACTGGACTTGTTAAAAAAATCATCACTGGTGATGAGATGTGGATCTTTCAGTATGATCCTCAAAGAAAAAGGCAACTCATTCACTGGAAAACTCCCTCATCACCGCGAGCGAAAAAGACACGCAAGATCGAATCGAAAGTGATCACGCTCATTGTATTGACTCTTTACTAGAAACAAGAAAATAGGTCTTTCAGTATTCTCGAAATTTTGCTTCTAGGACGAAAATAGGGTATCGTTTCTATAATACTCAAATTTCTCTTTCTTTATTCGGGAAACGCTGAATGGAAATATACGCTTAAGTTGGATGTATGGAATTCGGCATATATGGTATATAAGATCTAAATTTAAAGTTAGGAAATTGTACGTTTAACAGTTTATGAAAAAAGTCATCTTTTATGGGAACAATTTTTATAGACAAATTTTCCTTTTTCTTCTTTATATTGAAAGTGCCAAATGCAAGAATTTGTTTAAAATGGAAATTTGGTAAATAAACCCTTAATTAAAATAAGAATATACCTGTTTCAGTGTTTCTAAAAATTCTGTTCTTCAGGATAGAAAGGAAATCATTTCTATAGTTTCCAAATTTAATTGCTTTATTCAGAAAATGCCTTAGTCAAATTTGAAGTATTAAATTCGGTGTGTAAATCTCAACTAAAAGTACGGGAATACATGTTTCAGAAACGTTACTTCTAAGGAAGAAAAAGGGAAATTTGATAAAATATTTAAATTTCTTTTTCATTATTCACGAAATGTCATGTAACTTCATCCATCTCGACTCAGGAACTATTACTTAAATAATTAATACTTTTTGACCAGAATATGTTTTTATTTATTAAAATTAAAAAATGTAACAATTTCAGTAACTTAACGTTATTTTCGTCAAACGTTAACTTTCAGAAATATTTAGGATTTTAGATTTCTGGGCTTTCGTCATCTATGGCCATTTCAGCCCGTCACGTCTTGAGGGATGACGTCCCTCGGTGAGTACACTCCGGGGAAAGGGAAGGAAGGAAACGGCCTGGGACCTATAAGTTAGGTACCACCCCGGCATTTTCCTGGAAAATTTAAATTATTATTGTTATATAATTTTAATTGTTTCATTTTATAATTTGAACTTTTTAATACGTAACACTCAGGTAATGTAATGGAATGTTAAAAAATCTATTTTAATAAAAATTTCGACATCATTTTTGCCTCAATAATGTTCTCTAGAGCTGGCATTGCACACACCAACAAGCAATCATTCCTTCAGACAGCCCCAATCCGTGTGTCAGTCTTACAACGATTTTCATAGTCAGTAAGAATCACAAGTACGAATAGCACTCTAAAAAATACATTCATGGAGATTATATCGTTCTACCAGTTTTCATCACGCAATATTTTACATTTACTTCCTTTATAGTTTTTCGTTTTTATATCATACGTAAATATTTATAGTTGCTTTTTTGTTTGTTTATTTATCTGTTAGGTTCGAGAGTGGAAGGTTGTGCATTTACTTCCAACAGAATGGAGTTGGATGCTGCAGAACGACTGTTCCAAACCCGTCCCGAGTGAGCTAGATGCGAAGGAGATTTGCAAGTGCCTGAGAAGTCTAAGATGTAGTAGTATGTGTGGCCACGGATGCCAGAACCGAGAACATTCTGACGAACTTGAGGGCAGTGAAACAGTAGACGCTAAAGCGTAATATGCAAAATACGTATTTTCAAAAATGTTATAGAATCACAATAATTGTGAATGCTTTGATTACTATAACAAAACCTTTGTACAATCAGCGTTTTTTCGGCTCTCATGGTGTGACTCAATTAGGACAATGCTATTATAAAGGTAACCAAGAAAGTTTTGTGGCGTTCTATGGATGTCTGTGTTCCATTGTTCCTCATACTGTGAGTTGAATGAGAATGGAGGTAAGCCGAAGATCAGTTGTTGGTGTGTATATATCAACATACTAGATGCTTTTGAAAGTTCAGTTACATCGTGAATTTGCGTAAGGACACAGACCCCACAGAGCTTCATAAGGACGTGTATGCTGAACGAGTTCAAACTGGGGTTGAATGCCGCCGCAGCGGAAAGAAGATATGACAGACCTTCAGTGAGGGTGTAGTGACTACGCGAACAATGCAGTAGTGGCTTAAGAAGTTTAACACTGCAGTGGTCGCGCGTTCTACTATTGTAGAACGGGTGTATTATTTTTAAAATCCTGAGCAGTTGGCAACACGCTCGACCTTGAGCGGTTATGTACCTTCCTCCGACAACCTTTTGTACATTCCAGTCTAATTTCAGCCCTTATTCTTGCCCCTGATTCGATTTGTTACATGATTTCATTAGTGTTCTATTATTGTAGATCGCGCGACTATAGGCGTACTAGTTTGTTTCGTATTAGTGATTTATTTCGTTTTACATTTTCACGTTATTTTTGTGCAATACGTGATTGTATATATTTGGAATGTCAGAACATAACAGAGAATAATTGCTTCTTTGTTTAGAGGAGGCAGAAAGTGACTGTAAATGTATATTTAGGATCGAAGACATGAAGGAGCTCGTAGAAGATTTTGTTGAATAAAGAGTTGAGTGCGGTGATATCGAAGATGTACCAGACATGGTACCAGAAGAAGAAGAAAACATTGCAGTAAAGCCAGTGTTGAAGTCACGGGTCCTGCTACATCACCTTCTCTCGACATATGTGCGTTTTATATCGGTAGAGAGAAAAATAGAACTTTCTCGCTGGTATGTAGATCCCATAACATCAATAAACTCATGAACTTCCAATTTGAATATAATACCAGCTTTTCGTAGGCCTGGCCCACAAGACATTATTTTCATACCTAATTGATGATGAATGCACTTATTGTTAATGATCTTAATATCTTCAGAGCAAATATGAACGATGAGAATGTCAGACGCAAGAATTTTCTACAGGATCTAACTTTTGAGTTGAAAAAACCAGCGAAAAGCCAACGTTTAGCCATGGAATACTTGCCAAACGAGCTTCAACACAAAAGAAGACTTCTGCTTGGCTTCAGCGAAGGTGTTCCATTACTACAAGACAGAGCTTCCGAGATAAGAAAATGTTTCATTTGTGGCCGTTCTCGCAACAATTCAACAAGAAAAATCTTTTGGAAAATGCCAGAGATGGATATGCCCAGACAACCAGGAAAGCGTGTGTGACAACTGCTTGGAATACACTATCATTCAAAAAGAGTACATCAAATCATTCTATCAGTATGATCTATCATAGAAGAAGGTTTATACTTTTATTTTAACTTATACGTAAACATTTATTAGATTTTTTGTTCGAAATTGTTAATATGTTAAATAAGATTTACCTAATGTTTATTTTTGTCAATATTCTTGTATTAGTCAAATAAAATAATTTAAAAAAATATTTTAAAACCTGTATAACATTATAACTAACATACCCAAGACCGAATGTTGCTAAAAGTCGTAACACTATAGAAAAATACTGATGTTCTACAATAGTAGAACGCGCGACCACTCACGTAACGGTGGAGGGTGCGACCAACGCAGTGTTAAGGACGATGACGAAACACTTGAAGACGCACAACGTGCCGGGAAACCAATACATGTACAAAATGAAGGTCTTCAGGCAACAATTGAGGCGAAGAGTGGCCAGACATGTGAAGAATCGGGACTATAATTCAATATGAGTGGAGAAATAATTCGGTAGCATCTTCATCAACTTGGGAAGCACTACAAGTTGGGTCGATGGATCCCACAAGATTTGACTCCGGGTCAGGAGGCGACGAGAGTAGACACATGTGTTTGTTTGCAGTCTCGTCTGCAGAAGGAACCACTTGTGGACAAGGTGTTGACATGTGATGGGAAGTGGTTCCTGTACAAAGCTTTACGTTGCAGCCATTATAGGTTAGCATCCCACGAACCGGTTCCAAAGCAGCCGAAACCAGCACTGCGCCAGACGAAGGTCCTCTTGTTTGTTTGGTGGACTCTTTGGGGCATCGTGCATCGGGAACTGCTACCAGCTGGTCAGAGTATCAATAGAAGTGTGTGGTATCAGCAGTTGACCCGTGTTCAAGAAAAAAATCAAAACTCTGTAACCAGTAATTCTGACTCCAAAGGTTCCTCCTGTTACAGGACAACGCTAAGCCACACTGGCTAGGATAGTCCGGGACACCATTCCGCCTTGGATATGAAACACTACTGCACCCGCCACACTCACCGGACATTGTACCTTCCAATTGTCACCTCATCTATTCTATTCCTTGGACAATAATTACCTTAGAGGACGCGAGTTCAAATTCTTAGTAGAGGTGCAAAATACTCTTGATATCGTCTTCGCTTCACGGCCCACCAAGTTCTACCGCGATGGAATCCATAGGCTTCCAGATCGTTGGCAGAATTTTCTCGATGCTAATGGGAACTATTTCTGAACTTCCAGGTACGTCTTAGCTGACATATCGATACTCGGAGGTGGTAGGTGAAAAAGCGACAGAAATTTGTTGCTTACATATATATATAGTTTCAGTAAACACTGTTTTGGTCCCTATTTCCAAAATATATATTTACTTCTAAGAATTCTACTGTAAAGATGTTTATTAAACATTTTAATTTTTTTAGTACACTATCATAGCAAAATTCAATTAAAGTGGTCAAGAAGCACTAAAGTATGGTTTTTATTTGAAGTTAACCTTTTAGTTATGTAATTTGGCCAGTGGCGGACTAAAGCTTTTGGGGCCCTGGAGCCGATTATTTCAAAAGGGTCGTATGTTACAAATAGTTCCAGAGCATACATTTTCTTTGCTGTCTTCCACAGCCACATAGGCTTATCGAAACACCGAGAACTATGCTGTAATATTTTAATATGTTCAAAGTTAATAATAATTAGTTTAATTACATTCATTATTAACAGTTAAATGCTCATATACTACAGTGTAACACACAAATGCCAAATATAAGGCAAATGGTCAACAGTCTCTGTAAAAACACTAATATAGGAAAGTAGATTTGGAAAATCTCTTAGATTTGCTTTACGGAATGACAGAGATATTTCAAACGAATTGTTACCACAAGCTAACAATTTGGTTTCTATTAGAGGCCCAAAATAGCTCACTTCCTCACAAAGTAAGTATCGTGAAAACGCTGATAGAAGAAGTTTTAACTTTAGCAATACGCGAGCGGGGAAAAAAATAGCATAGTCTGAAACCTATAATAAGTTGATTGCTATATTTTAGTGTTAAAGAGAGGGATCTTTGGGTCCTCCCTGAGACTGGGCTCCATTTGCTCCGCCTTCAATCTGCTCCTTAATCTTGCCTAAAAGTATTAACTTGACCCGAGAAATAGCTTTATCGGACTGCTACTTTGAAAGTTATACTCCAAAACGCTAGTACCCAAGATGGTGTTAGTTTTCAAAATGAAGGATTTTTACCAAAACGCATTCTTTGAAACTTTCAATATGTTAATTAGAACACTTCCCTGGATATTTCCACCAATTCTTAGTGTGTTTTTCAAAATGTCCGGATTAAAGTCTAATTTACCATTAGATGCGGCAGCCATATTAGAAGTGACCGCCATCTTATATGAGAAAAACGTTGGATCGGGGAGTACTTTTGGGGGATGTTGGTTAGGGTTGTGCCCACCAAGTTACGAAAATTCACTAATTCTGTGTAGGTTTCGCTATACTTTTACACCTACAGATTGGTCTTTAACACCTACAGCGTGTCAATAAATTTAATAACAGATTATAAAATTGAATATATCCGTTAGTTTTAGAGATGCAGCAACATAACTAGGATCCTTAAAAAGCTCTTGAAACGATGAATGGCAATTCCTTCAGTATATTTTCTCGTAAATGTACCCCTTTTCAAGTTATTTATAGTTAAATCTCAAGAAAATAGATCAAGGATGCACATTATTTTCACTTTGAGGTCCTCTATTTGAAAGCAGCGTCAATGTAAAACAAGTAGCCGTAGGAAATAACAATTTCCTGTCTATTTTCTGCAAAATGAATCATGAACGAAGTTTCTATCTTGAATTGCAAAGTAGATATAATTTTTTTAAAGTTTGAGATGAATTCGGCCAGCGACAATATTGAGGATGTCATATCTCGGTTTCCCAAGCTGGATTTTTCTGAGACCTTGAGTGAGTTGATTAGGATAACATCCTGAACATCATCACCAATTTTGAGCTTGTATCTTCAAAATGATCGGGTTAAAGCTTAAATTTTCTGGACCATAAAATATAATTCTTTAGTATTTCGCCCAAACAAGGGCGATACTCGGGGCGGGCATGGCAGGCAGGCAATTGTCCCCATGAGTCTGAGATTTACACGTATATACATTTGAATCATGTATTATAATATATTTATCAAAAATGTGAAATCATGTATATCGGAGAGTCTTGGCTCCCTCCCCAAAAAAGTGAAATCTAAAATGACACTATTGAAGGCAAGGGCAATCATCTTCTAAGAAAATAAATAACCATTAAATTATTTCAATACTAACAGATGTTTACTTTCTCGGTACGGAACGAAATAGATGGAATAAATATAAAATAGAAAATTTAAATATTGTAGAAATTGTCCTCTTCAAACGGATTTTTTTGTGTGTGAAAATTAGTCATGTATTTTTAAAGACCAGATTGTATACTGAAGAGCACACTCTAAAAACAAGAAATATACAAAATAAAAAGGATTATTGTAGGAAATCTAAAAATCGAAGTTAATGTGGGTGCAGCTGCACCCACTGCACCTACTGGGGCGCCGCCTATGCCGTTGTCACATTTTGTAACGCATAGTGATGGGCAGTGGGAATATTCCTGGTGGGAATGAAAATAAAAAATGCTGATTATTCCCGGGTTTTTTCCCTGGCTTATAAATTCCCGGGAAGGAATTTATTTCCATTTATTTACTTTATCTTCCACATTATAAGAATAATGTGACTACTTGCTTTATTTTCATTTATTATTATTTACTTCTATGTTTTAAATAATTTGGAGGTTAAAAAAATTAAATTCGTACTTTATATAACTAATAATATGATATTTTAAGTTCCATTTCCATTTGCACTAAAAAGTAGCAAAGTAGTAATTTACAAATGATGAAAAGGAACCATTTTGTAAAGTAATGTAGAAATTATGTATAAATAGAGATGAAGATCTATTAATACACCCCGAACCACCATTATTAATAGATGTCGGTCTGCGAACCGAGTCTACGATAGGTATATCATGCTTGTCTCTGACTCGAATTTCTGAAAAAGTGCTCGGACTTTTCTTACATGTGAACTAAGGCATGAAATTTCAAGAAATAGGTAGGAAGAAAGGTCGTGTATAACAATGTTAAGTGCAAAATTATAAAACTAAGTCAGTGTCCTTCAAACATAACATAAATATGCATATTATGAACATAAATATGCATGCGCAAATGTGTCTTCTGAGACATGGTGAGACATGTGTCTTCTGACAGTTACACAACCTAATTTGTTGATAACATTTAAAAATGAAATATGTTTATAAAATCAGTAGTGGAGACAAGTTTAGAAAATCCATTTCCATATAAATTTAAACTATTTAGCCATATAAAAGTATGTGGACTTACTATACCATTTTTTCCACATATTTACATGCACAGAACATATTGTAACTAAACATACATTTAGTATATGCGTACTCTCTAAATATAATAAAATAAAATAATGGCGTTCAGGATATACATTTTAAAGAATCCTCTGGAATAACAGTAATATTATATACAGTAATAAGAAACGAATTTACTTCTGAAATCATAATATAGTATAGAATTCAATTTTCTTAGGGTTTGTACTTAAATTCCCGGAATATTCCCATTTTTGGGAATCTTCCAGGGAATTTTCTCTGGGAATATTCCGGAAAAATATCTTCCCGGGAATTTACCCATTACTAGTAACGCATGACCGAAACCCTTCCTCCACTCTTAAAGCGTTACATAATATGATATATGCCAACTTCTTACATCCAGTAGATATTTTGCGTCGTTATTCTCCTTATGCCCAAGAGAGGGCAGAACATGGAAGCTTGTAGCACACTGAAAATGGTTGGAAGCACTGTCTACGCTATAGCATATTGTGATCAAAATGGAAAACAAAATAATTCATTTTTTACGACTAAAATATACGTAGATTAATGCTACAAATCTGATTTTCAATATTTTTTATTATTTCCTAACCCATTATGGATATTGTGTTTTAGTATTATATATTGTTGAGTGAAGACAAAAAAATCCAGAAATGTACACTAAATAAGTTAACAGAAATTGGGAAAATCACACATTTCCGATTTTCCCAATTTCTGTTAACATATTTAGTTTACATTTGTGGACTTTTTTGGAGAGGGATACTACAGAAAATCATTAACGTGGTTAGTAGTATTCCTGATAACTACTAGTTGTCTACACGAATAAATAGGATATTGACAGGCTCACTTATTCCATTGATTTTCAGCTCGAGGTTTCTTAATCCGGCTATAGAAGCTAGCATTGTAATCAAAAGCTATTCTGACTGTTCGTCTTTAATTTGATTTATTACTTTAAAAGAACAATTAAAGAATATCTGCGAAACCGATGAAATTCATGTGATCTTCACCAAACTCTGCATAGTGATAGAACTTCAAATGTTTAGCACGCATTTCAAACATTATAAGTGTGGAGGCTTTTGGTTCCTTAGTTATTGGCCATCAAATGTGGGGTTGGACTTTATGAAATGATATTTAATATTGTTATCGATGATACCAATCCAATCTTAACCTGACATGGTGATGGTGCTTGATAGGCTCCCATAATATGGTATGCACAACCATTGACTCTCGAGCTATTGTCATGTCATCACATTTGGACTAGTACTTAATAAAATTTCTTTAAATCGCGATCAATAAAACCCATTCGAACTTGATCAAAATGTACATAGTTGTAGTTGTAAAGTTCACGGAGTTCGTTCCGTGTGAAAAGCAAGCCACTTGTAACAGTATTGGCAATAACACCGACCCTGGGGGCCCGCCACTTCGCCCACGTTCATGGAGGCCAAAATGGTAAATTGAAGTTGCTTCTCTTAGTTTTACATGTCATTCATTTCACCTTCTACTAATGCGTATCTCTCTTTAGCAAATCTATTTTATCGATGAACATCTTCCCTGATCTAAAATACTTTTGTTACAGTACTTAAATACTTAAATTACATTATTAATGATAGTCTTCCTCTGGCTAAAGGAGCTAATTACTGCATTTATTCTGTTATTTCTCGGGATTCGTACGTAAAACTATAAATTCCATTTGAAAGGAAAGGAAACCGAAAGAAAGGATGAATGAAAAAAGAAAAATGGAAACAAAATTTTCTGTGCTTTAAAGATCATTCGTGCTTTGTTATAAACAATTTAAGAAAAGGAAAGATATACAAGAACAATAAGCGACAAAAATCTCACCACAAAAATAATTAATAAATATATCCATTAAACTTTGGTTTCCAGTTAAATGTTTCTAAATGCTTAATCTAAAAATATAGATGAATAAAATTTTGTCCATAACATATTTTACTAAATCGCGCTTAATTGGCAACCCTGTTTAAAAAGAAAAAAATATATTTGTCCAATATACAGCGGCAGATCTAGAAAGTAAAATCTGGGGGCGGGGGCAGCCAGAACCGAGTCTATGATAGGTATATCATGAGCTTACTATAAACATTCAAAAATATATAAATAATAGCATAAATTAGTTATGTCATTCAAAGAACTGGAAGGGGGGCCTAGGCTCCCCCGGCCCTTGCCTAGATCCGCCACTGCCAATAAATCAGTATCGCGGCGGAATAGTGAGTCACTGTTTTTAGAGTAGTTGTGTAATAATAAACAATAGAGTCACCTTCTCAATTGTTTGGGTTACTCGAAGACAAAGAAATCAACGTCTGTGAAATGCAAGCTATCTAATCATCACTTTAGAAGTTCAACTTATTGGTAACACAAATGACACTGTGTTTGTGAATGATGGTTTAAAAATTTTCTGTAGAGCGATGGAAAAAGGAAGCAAAATACGTTATACGTCTATTTCAAGAAGAAGACGAAACATGTAAGTACATAATATAATATCTGGAGATTGGGTTCAATTTTGGGAAGTGAAAAATTAAGCTGTTTCTACTAATTGAGCACAATCTAATGACTATCACAAGACGACATTCTATTTACATACAAGGATATCTCATTTAAACTCGTATTCATGATTGAATTTAAATTCCAATTAAATCTTCAAATGGTCGCCTTTTCATAGGGACAAGAGGAAAATAAACTTTGGAAACTGATATTTAGGGTCATCTAAACTTTAGTCACCAACACCTGTAATGATCGAAAGCCAAAAGAACTGAACACTGAACAGAGATCAGTACGTAGGCCAGAATAATCACGTAGTAGGCCTATCTACTGGTCTCTGTTCAGTGTTCAATTCCATTGGCTTTCGATCATTATAGGTGTTGGTGACTAAAAATTGAAAATTGCTGAATGTGAAAAAATTATAGTGATGAATGAAAATTGTTCAAGTTGTTTGTATATAACTGTTTATGAGTATTCTACAAGCTATTTTTATCTTTAATTACAGGAGAAAAATGAACAAAAAAGCCAGGAAGGTGAAGCTTCTACTAACAGAACTTCAAATTCAACTCCCTTGTTTCATCAAGTTCCAGACAATTATGATGATTCACAACTTACAGCCAAGAGTAGTCTTGAAGTGAATTCAGACCTGTCTGAAAATAAAGAAGATGATGATATTGATGATGATGGTGTCAAATCATTTTCAATGCCTGTTTATAAAAAGGGGACAAAAGTAGACCGTTTTCAGAACAAATGGATTGACAGTTTTCCTTGGATTCAACTACAACACCCAATTAATGTCCTTTGTATTATTTGTGTAAAAGCGTACGAGCAGAAGGACAACAAGTTAGATAGTCACGGAGATGAAACTTTTGTATCCGTTGGGTTTTGTAATTGAAAGAAAACCAAAGGTAGATTCAAGGGACATGAACAATCGAAAAGTCATTGTTTCGCAGTGTCAATTGTCCATCAAAAAGAGTCGTTCTCTATTGAAGTGCAAATTATCAGTCAAATAATGGTAGATCAAATAACAAACCGAAAATGTTTGGAACATATACTACAGGGGGTAGAAAAAAATCTAAACACACTTCATACAGGACACGTAAGTTTGGCCCACCACTGTACAATACGTGTTGCGGTTGCAGATGGTTTTTTGTTTTCAATGTGTCATGTGGACCTTCCTCTTCCGTCAGCAGTAACCAGTTCACCTGTGAGTGTCGTGATGTGAAAGTGGTACGGTAAAATGGGTGACTTGACAGACTTCCAAAGAGGCATGATCGTTGGTGCCCGTCTGATTGGAGCTTCAGTGGCAACAGTGGCGAACATTGTGGAGGTTAGGGTGGAACGAAAATGGCCTTTTTTAATTTTTTTAAGTTTTGTAATAGTGCGGAAAAGTTGCCTTTTAGGTTCAAAAAGAAGGAGAAAAAATTTGGTTGTTATACTGCAACATCTTCAGGTGCCGCAAAGAGCTTGAAGTTTGTAAAAATAAATTAAAATTGAAAAATTATAAACTTTGGCAAATTATTTTTTATGGTTTTCTCGTACATATAATGCTACAAAAGATAGTTGTAAATTCATATATAAGTATTAAAATTGGAAAAAGAAATATTAATTACAAAATATAATTTAAAAACATTATTGTGAAAAGGTTTGTATTTTTGCTGATTTTGAAATTTTTGGGA
Source organism: Thermobia domestica (assembly GCF_964235325.1). Lineage (NCBI taxonomy): Eukaryota > Metazoa > Arthropoda > Insecta > Zygentoma > Lepismatidae > Thermobia > Thermobia domestica. The sequence goes on from NC_137454.1 coordinate 377,514,843, forward strand.
ACTATTTTTGCTGTAACAAATAGTAGTAAATGAGGTTGGAATAAAAGCTCGTGGAATCAATTACATATATTTTTTATTAGAATACACGTAAAAAAATATCATAATACACTTTTAAAGACAATGAAAGTTCATTCTTTATCGTTTAAAATACTTACAATGATTACAAATGTTACAGCTGCAAAATGTTTGTTTCTACTTCATTGACACATTAAACTTTTTTTAAAAATCAAATTTTGGCATGTTCTCATGTGAGTCAATTTTCAGTCTTATATATTCTTCGCTTGCGAATGAACCACAGACATTTTGAGCCGATTCGGTCACCAGTTTCACAGCTCCTTTCACTGCTTGCGTGTAATAAGGAAGCCGGGGAAAGTCGATAAGCAGGTCCACTTGACTATTTGGTTGAGCTTCAGATGTCTTCCGTATAAAGTCTTTGAGAGAAGTACTGGGAACATGTTTTACCAAGGGGGGTTCAGTTACGTCATTTTCAGTCCATGATATGTCAATAAAACCTTTGCGTCAAAGATTATCTGTGGAACTTTAAACTTCCTGAATCCGCCTCTATTTTCTGTTCTTGCTTTTAAAACACGTCGTAAACCGAGTTCTCTTACATTTTTGCACTCATCACATAGCATGGACAAAAGGAGATTTTCTGCAGCAGCGAAGTGTCCATTTCTTTGAATAACTGGATCTAGAACGTTCTTGAAATCATCAGAGAGATAGCGTGAATATGAGATAAGCTTAAATAGATGTTTGGAACTATAAGTACATGAAGGTTTCAACTTAATGTTAAACTATATAGGTGCATACCTTTACAATGTACTCAAGTAGAGTCTTAAGGTTCTCAGTTGCCACATACAATCTAAGTATACGGTTAGTTAATGTAAGCCACCTGGAGTGAACAAGTTTTCCAGGGTTTCTTAAAGATAAATCTAGCGAACAATTTCCACTTGATACAGCGATACACATATCCAACAAATACTTTCGATCCGTACTTGAAATCATTTATGTTCTCCAAAAGAGGAAGGTTATTTTTAATTGGCAAGAAAGTAACCACAGCAAGATTAGTACAGTTTTGCAGCTGCTGACCTATTTCGCCTTTAAATTCATTGGGTCCCTACATTTTACCATCTAAATGATAGAAAAGATATCGCAAATGCAGCTCATTTCCGTGGAACAAACAAACCATTATAAAGGTGTTCCTATTTTATTTTCTATCGAAGAAATCACATCATTATTATGTTCAGTATTTACAACGGTTCCATCACACCCAATAACGGTACAGTTCAAAAGTTGTTCGTTGTGTTCTCTATCCTCAAAAAACTCCAGTATACTGTCGCCTATGTCCTTTCCAATGCCAGATTTAGGTGTTACGTGACCTAAAAACTTTGAGTTTGGTTCCTCTGTTAGTGAAACGTTCTCTTCTGAAATACGTTTTTGTATAACTTAGTTCCTTTCTTTTCTTGAACAATTGATTTGTCTTTTCTTTCATCAAAAAACAATCCTCATTTTCAATTATCTGATAAAGACTATCATTAATGACATTTCTTTGATTTTTTACCTTGCTCGTCTAATTTTCATCCTGTACTTTGCTTTCGTCTTCCCCTGTGATTAAACCCAAGTCCTGTAAAGCAGCAGCAGCTCTATCTGATATTCCGGTACGGTCACAAATGGAAGCTACAGGTGGCAATTTCATACGCATTTGAGTGATTATCTTTTCATATTTTTTCAGTTTAAAAGGGCCTGGTAGCTGCTATTCAAAAGTCAGGTCTATTTGGTCTTCAGTGCTGTCAATGTTGTCAGTAACCGTTTCTGTTACACTACTACTTTGTGTCTTGATTAAACTTAACTGTTTTCTGTATTTCTTTATTTTTTCTTGCTTCTTTCTTCTTCAAAGCTCTTGTGATAGCTCTATCAACATTACTCATAACCATTTTCCTGGTAGAGCGTTGATCTTTTTGAAAGTCTTGTTCTAAAACGCGTGTTTTTATTTCTTCTATACAACTACAAGTGTCAAAGTTTTGACACTTGCAGGCAGCAATGTCAAATAAACGTTTAGCTTCTCTAAATTTTGCGAGGTTCGAGTCAAACTTATCTGACCCTTTTCTACTTTTAGACCGTAATAAATTCTTATATTTAGCATGATTAACTTTTATCAATTGTGAAATTCTAAGGTTAGAAACAGTGGGAATAGAAGCTCTTGGCCATAACTTATTTATTCTATTTTAGGAACTAAAGTCTCACATGTTTCACTTACAGTAGGATACTTCCTTCACGCAACTTTGAAGTTATGTCTAATAAAACAGTAGCACTTCATTACATCTTCGTAAGTAGGCGTACAACTTCACACAAATCACTAAATCTTAAAAAAAAAGGACATTCTGACATTTGTCTTGTATTCACTTGTTCAGACTGAGCCATTTTAACTCACAACAATAAAGTAGCACACAAACTAACAAATATTACGTTGTTCTGTTACACAATAGACGCCAACTTAACTGAACTCGGCAAAGCTACTGACACCTAATCTGAGTTTTTCACCATACGGAAACACTGTTGCCAACTCCTATTGGCAAAATGTCACTAAATTTAGCTCCTAAAGTGTGCTTTTACAAAATTTTATTGGTCTTGCAGCACCTGAAGCTTTAATCCAAAAAGATAAAATATATATGTGTATGCCTTTTTGACATAAAGTTGCTTATTTGATAGTATTTGAAATTTAAAAAATATATGACAACTTCTTTTTTTAAAAAATTAAAATGTAGCGAAAATTGCAATTTTATGAAAATTTATCGTCCTTGCGGCACCTCAAGACGTGCTCCAATATTTTTCATATTTCATTTTTATCTTATCTACACCAAAAGGCAACTTTTCCGTGCTATTACAAATTAAAAATCAAAACTTGTTTTTTTCGTTCCACCCTAGTGGAGGTATCGAAAGGCACTGTGTCCAATGTCACGAGGGCATACACAATTCATGGTCAAACGACGTCTGCAAAGCACAACAGTGGTCGAAAAACAATCCTGTCAGATAAGGACCGGATGGCATTCAAACGGATTGTAGCAGCTAAAAAGAAGACTGCTGCAATGAAAATTAGTCCGAACTCAATTCCTGCCTACAGATCCCCGTTTCATCGAAAACAGTGCTACCGGAAATTCATATAATGAAAATTCATGGCAGGGCCGCTATCCCCAAACCCCTTATCACAGCAGTAAATGCGAATAGGCGTATCCAGTGGTGCTAGGACCACAAGGCGTGGGCTCATGAGCAGTGGAAACACGTAATGTGGTCAGATGAATCGACCTTCACCTTGTTTCCAACAACTGGTCGTGTTTACGTATGAGGAACACCGTCGCAGGCTTATGATACAGACCGTCTGCTCCCAACTGTAAAGCATGGGGATGGTTCTGTTCAGTAAGGGCAGTGATATCGTGGTTTTCTGCAGGTCCCATCATAACCCTGATTGGAATGATGAATGCTAAGATGTATGAGGCCATTTTGGAGGACCAGGTTCTACCCATCGCACAAATATTGTTCCCTGATAGTGATAGCATCTACCAAGATGAGTTGGCACCCTGTCACGCTGTAAAAACGGTGAAATCATATTTTGAAGAGCATGACCAGGAGCTATCACACCTCTTCTGGGTCCCACAATCACCAGATCTTAACATCATTGAGTCATTGTGGTCTGAGTTTGAAAGGCGTGTTCGGTCTCATTACCATCCACCAGCATCCATTAATGAACTGGAGTATGTTTTGGAGAAACACGGTACAAAATTTCACACACCGCTATTCAGGAGTTGTATACGTCCATTCCATGTCGGATGCAAGCTGTTTTGGATGCCACAGGAGGCTCCACACCATACTAGGTAGGATTTTCACACTTTTGCAAACGTTTTAGATTTTTTTGTCCAACCCATGTATGTACTTCGAACTATGTAGCAAGACAAGGATTACGTATTCGGCGGCACACAGTTTCGAAGAGTAATTTTAACATATCTTTGATGTTAGTGAGCAGAACTAATTATGATTTTACTATGTGGTTAAATAAGGAAACAACTTAGACAGGACATGAGGTGTAAAATTATCTTTTAGGAATTATTGGCCATAAAATTCTTCGGGAAATTTGCAAGGATGCTATGGCCAGTGTTCAATTTCCAGTGATTGTTGATGTGCACAGGATATTTCTGGTACATAACAGCAATCACATCCTCAGGAACAATTCTTTGAGTTTTATGCTCCCAAAGCTACGAGTGGAGAATGTCTTTCATCTATGCTTGTCGATGTCCTCTGCCGTCTTCAATTATCAATTTCGAACTTAAGAGGACAGACGGTGCACCAAATATGTCAGCAATATACAACGGTGCTCAAGCACATGTTAAACGTATTAAACCTCTTGCGCTTTACATGCATTGTATGGTGCACGCATCCACTCTCATAGTAGAGTCAGTTGCACCGGTTGTTCCAGTTGTGAGTAGTGCTATGAAAAAAGGAATTGAATTGGGTGTCTTATTGGAACGAAGTACTAAATTCAAGCAGAAGTTTCAAGATATAACTATGTTTCTAATGGCCCACCATCCAATATTAAGCTACTTTGTCTATCAAGATTCTTAGCTCGTGTCTTACCTATTAAGAGGACAATACGGCAATATGGAATTGTTCTCTCTTCACTTGAATATATGAAAAATGAAGGGAATGTAAGAGCTTCAAATTTACTGGACTCTTTTAGAAAAGGAAATCTGTTTGGGGCTCCAAGTAGCAATAGATATTTTCAGTGCATTAGAAAATTTTAATCGGTGTTAGCAAGGTAAACAACAAACTATATTTGGAACACTTACAGCTATAGAACATGTAAAACAAATGGTTCTGGAAATAAAAAGTGAACACTGAGAATGTCGTCTACTTAGCTTACTATTGTTAAACAACATAATCTGGAAGACGTATCAGCCGGAAGCAGGTATACAGGAGACGCAGAGTGTTTCTTTCAGGGTGATCTAAAGGAGTCTTCCACATTGTATATTTTGAAATGGACAGAGCCCAAGGTGAATTTGGGAAGAGATTTTCTGAAAAGCAAGAACGAATAAAAACTTGCGTGTAACTTAAGACAATTTTCTTGACAGGGAAAATAAATGATGCAATAGCTGTGTGTACTGAATTTGACAAAGATATGATATCAGTACAGTTGCCAATGTTCAAGCCCCAGTATAAGTACTCTACTCTTGCGGAGGCAGTTGCTGTACTAAAAGGAATGTGCCTAGAGGTAAATGAGAATTTTTCATATTTCCTACTATAAAGTGTACAGTTATATGTACGCCTGTACCTTCCCAACGTTAGTGCTGATATACGTAAAAAATAGAGCGACTTTTTTGTTGTATGCCAACTTGACGTCAAGTTAGCATACGCATATACAAAAATTAAAGCACTAACGAAAGTAACTATACCAATCGTTAGTGCTACGTCAGTGCTGGTTAGTGCTAGCTTCCCAACGTTAGTGCTCCTATACTTAAAAAAATAGAGCGACTTTTTTGTTGTATGCCAACTTGACGTCAAGTTAGCATATGTATATATAAAAATTAAAGCACTAAGAAAAGTAACTATACCAATCGTTAGTGCTATGTTAGTTTTGGTTAGTCTGAGGCGTAAATAAGGGCCCCGCAGACTCCGCATTGCGGGAGGGCAGGCCATCAGGTTACCCCAAGTAGTGAAGTTGGACGTAGAGAACAGGCCCGACTACACGCTGTCCGTGGGGGAGCCCCTTATGCCACTGTGGTTTGTGCTAGGTTCCCAACGTTAGTGCTGCTATACTTAATAAATAAAATCGACTTTTTTCTTGTATTCAAACTTGACGTCAAGAAGTTAGCATACGCATATACAAAAATTAAAGCGCTAACAAAAGTAACTATACCAATCGTTAGTGCTGGTTTTCCAACGTTAGTGTTGCTATACTTAAAAATAAAGCGACTTTTTAGCAAAATTACCATCCGTAAGTGCGAATACAAATCTTGTATTTTCTAACTTGAGTAAAAAGATACTTTTTGGTAATGGATTTTTTTTAAATAACATATTGTTAGTTTGTTAGAAATTATTATTTCTTTTATTAAATCTAATTGTTGAAACAATGATTTTATAATATCCTTTTTGTCAAATTTCTAGTGTTAATTAAATTTGAATGGTAGAAATTTGAATGAGGTCGTGAGTTATAGCAATATTTGATTGTTAAATTTGAAATGTAAAATAATTAGGCAAAAATCCCTTTGTTTGTGATTATAATCAAATGGTAATTAAACATATTGTGTGACAGTTATATCAAAGCTGACAGTAATAGTATCTATCGTAACATAAATAAATTAAGTTGGCCCAGACAAAGGCGATAGTTTTAGCTTAAAATCAGTATTAAAAAAAAATAAAAAACCCTTTTTTTTATTTCTTTATTCACGGTGGACAGATTTACCACACACATCTAACATAAAGTTTGCATAATGGTTTAGTATTGGTGTGAACGGAACATTTTATGGAGATTGAAACAGCCTGATGCAATAATTTGGAGAACAATCACCACGAATCCAAACCGTATTTTTCTACGTCTGTGAACTTGGCCCTCACTTAGGGCACTAACGATAAAATGACACTTGTTAGTGCTTCTTAGTGCACCAATGCAAAATTAGTGCTTCGTTAGTGTAGGTGATACAAGTAAAAAATCTCTGAGAGACCAAGTTCATGCTTCTCCATACTTCAAGCACTAACAAAAAATTTAGTTAGTACACCAACCCATAACGTTAGTGCTTCATTAATGTAGACTCTAGGGCCAAAACAATGCCGCGCTAACCCCACTTGGAGCACTAACAATTAAATTGGTGCCAATCATCTTTAGTGCTTCTAAAAACACTAATAGTTTCGTTAGTGCTTCACTACCCTAACAGCACAAGTACATAGCAGGCATATACCTATCATGTTCCCTCAGTTACATGGGAATGTGCCCAGTATGTGTCTTCTGTACCTATGAGAGAGAAATCAATGGATGGCAAGTGATAGTCACAGTCTATGTCCGCCCCTAGGCACATGCCTGACATGTTACTGCGGAACGTGCCTAGTATGTTCTAGGTATGTTCCCCATGCCGTAAGCGACAATGAACCACAAAATTACTCCCCCAAAATATGTTAAATCCCCTATATGCGTAATGTGTTTACATTAAGGTGAGTCTAAAAAACACTTTAAACAAGTGAAAAACTTTACCCCAGGGTAGAGTGGGTAGGTAGGTGCGAACCACCAACCTTTGAATTACTAGCCGCCTGCTCTTCCGACATGCCCACGGAGGCGATGAAGAGAATGTCGCTTTTAGAGGGATAAATTGTTGAGGTCTTTTGAATTTGACTAATCAGAGTGCTCCTTTAACCGCGTATATTCGACGATAACCGTTTGGGGTCAGATAAAATCTGTTCGCCATGTAATTTTATAACTAGAGACCGGATGTTAGGGAAAATGCCTATTCTTTAATATTAAAGATATGATCAAAAATAACGTTTTAAAGTTTATTTGGGAGATTATAGTTTCAATTTAAGTCAATTTTATTTTGCCTATTTTGCCTATTTCGCTCCTTACTGCCTAAATAATTGCTTTAGTGCCTAATGTTGCCTATTCTATGCATTTTCTTCAAAATAAGACTTCACTGGGAAAATATATACCACAAATAATACGGTACATAAGATATATATATATATATATATATATATATATATATATATATATATATATATATATATATATACATGGAATGCATGCCTAACTTCGTTTCTGGAACAAAAGATCCAATATATTTTAGGCAAAAATTTTCTTATAGGCCATATATCTGGAGAACTACATATAGTGTAGCCAAACAAAAACTACCACTTAACTCAGTATGATGTATTTATTCCGTAAAAAATAGAAAAACTCGTGTTAGGAGCCATTCACAATTTTTGTGTCCTCATTCAAAAAATTCTATATATTTCATTCACTCAAAACTTTTCTTGTACGCCCCATATATGGAGAACTACATATAGAGAAGCCAATCCGAAAATATCACTTAAAACAGTATGATGTGCTTATTCCGTAAAAAAAATGCGAAAGCTTGATTTAGGGGGCCATTCAAAAATTTTGTGACCGCTTATCCAAGAAATCCAATATATTTCATTCAATCAAAAATTTTCTTATACGCCTTATATCTGGAGAATTACATATAGTATAGCCAAACTCGAACTATCACTGAACTCAGTATGATGTGCTTATTCCGTAAAAAATAAAACTCGATTTAGGGTCCGTTCACAAATTTTGTGACTTCTGATCCAAAAACTAGTTATTGGCCAAGATCATAATCTTTTAATCAATTTTTTTGGATCATTTCTAAAATTTTTGTCATATACAGAGTAAAAGAAGATATTTACAAAGAGATATGTTTCTATGTTCTTTGAGATTATCTAAAACTTGAATTTATTTTTTAAATTGTATTGAGTATTCACCTTCATTATTTAGTGTTACATTTTAGTGCCTATTTTTGAAATTTTAAGTGCCTATTTTACTGCCTATTTTTGAAATTTTAAGTGCCTATTTGCCTGCCTATTTTGGAACTTTTTAGTGCCTAAACATCCGGTCTCTATTTATAACAAAATGACGAGTGTCTATTTACTTTATTTCATGGTTCTTCGATATTCATTTTCATATGATCGACGACAGTTGTCATCTAATAAAGTTGATGCGTTTGTTGCTTGAACACCTAAATGGCGCATGCCTAACACATCTTGTGCTGTTAGGGTATCTGAAACAGTATGCACCTAAAGGAAGTACCTAGAACATGACAGATATATGTCCCAAGTGACGACATAAAATTAAATGACTGTTAGAGTGCGAAACTGAGCCAGGTATATAAACGCTATATTTGTGGTACATAGTTGCAAATATCAATTAGGTGTAACAAGTACCTAAAACTGTAGGTAGCTGAAGTACATACTTAGCACATGAATATCATAATTGCTAAGTGTCGGGTACCTAAAAAGTAGCTGGGACACTTAAATGGCACATGCCTCTCACATCTTGTGCTGTTAGGGTATTAGTGTAGATTGGCAAATTATATCACGAAACACCCATAAGAAATACATTAGGAATTTTTCATTGGGTGAAATTCCCACCAGATTCAAAATCAGTAATGATATCTTCTATTGCAATTGTTAGTACTTCGTTAGTGCTTGCTAGTGCACCAACTCCGAGGATTAGTGTTTCTTGTGAATGTTCTTGTGGGGAGGGGCTGGCCTGTAGTAAGCTTCCCCTAAATTTCATTTTTTAGCGTCCATGCTATTGAACCACTAATGTTGAGAGTTCTGCAATAAGACCCACTAACGTAATAGTAACCATTAAACTATAAACTATTAAACTCATATATATCGTTATTAATATTTTGAAATTTGGCGGGAATTTTAGAAAATGGAAAATGTCACGTGTCGAAATGTAGCCCCTCACGCATCTCAAATACTACCAAAACTTTTTACATGGTTAGTGCCTCGTTAGTGCACATTACTGCACTAAACACTATCGTTAATACTATGATAGTTTAGGAGTTTTAATGAATAACTCTCGTGGGACTAAATTGAAATTTATCGAACTCTACAATAATTATCTTACAAAGGTGGAATAAACGCCAGAAGTTAGTGCATCGTTATTGCTAGCCGAAACACCAATCATAGTTTAGGAGTTAGAAAAAATATAAGTGAATAACACTCGGGGCTAAATTTAATTTATCTAATTTTATAATAATTGTCCCACAAAGATGGAATAAACGTCAACGGTTAATATAATACATCGTTAGTGCTAAAAAAATACTAAGCACGATAGTGCGATCCAGGGGCGGATCCAGGGGGGGGGGTGATCGGGGCGATCGCCCCCCCCCCCCAGAAGAGGAAACTTTCTTATTTTATATATATAAATAAAACCCATCCCAAAGTTTGGAGCCCTTAAAAGTAGCAGTATGACAACCCACCGCCCCCCCCAGAAGTCGGTCCTGGATCCGCCCCTGGTGCGATCATGTGACGATAGTGCTATTGTAATTTATAAGTTAATAGTGATTAACTAGGAGGTAACTCAATTAAAATTTATCAAATTTTACACTAATTGGGTAAAAGTTGAAACACCTGAAGTTAGCCCCGCCCGAGTTATTTATTACCAACAATACACTGACCACTGGTGATTATCTTATTTCTGTCTGACAATTAGTGTAAAATTGTAGAAAATTTGAAAGATCTCAAGTTAGCCCCGCACCAGTTATTCATCAAAATCTCCCAAACTACGATAGACTGACGTTAGAGTTTAGATAGCACTAACGTTAGAGCTTTTTAGAGTACTAAAGATGTACTAGCCTTTGACGTTTATTCCAACTTTGTGAGAAAATTGTTGTAAAATTCAATATATATTTGAATTTAGCCCCGAGTGAGTTATTCACTTATAACTCCTAAACTATGACAACACTAATCTTAGAGCTTAGAGTTTAGTGTCTTAGAGCTCTAACAATGCACTAACCGCTGGTGTTAGTCTCACTTTTGTGCCATAATTATGTAAAATTGTATATAAGTTGAAAAATCAAAAGTTAGGCCCGTCCGAGTTATTCACTAATAACTTCTAAAGTATCATAACACTAACGTTAGTGTTTAGTGCACTAATGTGCACTAACGAAGCACTAAACATCTAAAAAATAGTAGCACTTAAGAAGCGTGCGGGGCTAACTTGAAACACATAGCATTTTTCATTTTGTAAAATTCCCGCCAAATTTAAAAGCACTAATGACCATATATAGTAAAATGGTTACTACTTCGTTAGTAGGTTTTATTGTAGGACTCCCATCATTAGTGCTTCAATACTATGGACGCTAGAAAATAAAACTTAGGGGAAGCTAACTATACGCTTCCCCCTCCCCACAAAAGCATTCACGATGAGAAGCAATAATGTTCGAAGTTGATGCACTAGCAAGTACTAACGAAGAACTAACGATTGCACTAGAATAGATCATTACTACTTTTGAATTTGGCGAGAATTTGACCCAAAGAAAAATTTTCCATGTTTTTCTTACGGGAGTCTCGTGGCATATAATTGGCAATATCTGAAACACTAACTGAGCTATTAGTGTTTTCTAGACGAAGCACTATCGATTGCACTAGGTTTCATCGTCAGTACTTTCTTGGTGGCTAAAGCTTTTTGGTTCTAGCGTCTAACCTATTAAAACACCAATCTTGGGAGTTGGAGCTCTAAGAAGCACTAACAAAGCGCTAACGACTGAACTAGAAGACATTATTAGTGCTTTTGAATTTGGCGAGATTTGACCCAATGAAAAATTCCCTATGTATTTATTATAGGAATTTCGTGACATAAACGTCTATATCTACACTAATAGTGAATATCTAACGAAACTATTAGTGGTTTCTAGAAGCACTAACGATGCACTAACGACTAGCACAAATTTATTCGTTAGTGCTTGAAGTTGGGGCCAGCGCGTAAATTTGTTTTGACCCTAAAGCCTGCACTAATGAAGTAATAACGTTAGGGGTTGGTGCACTAAGAAGCACTAACGATACGCTAACGAATGGCACTAAATTTTTCGTTACTGCTTGAAGTAGGGGCCAGCGTGAACTTGGCCGCCCAAAGGTTTGTTACTTGTAGCACTTACACTGGTGAAGCACTAACGTTAGGGGTTGGTGCACTAACAATAAGTAGCGATTCACTAATGATTGCACTAGAAGAGGTCATTAGTACTTTTGAATTTAATGGGGATTTGACGCAATGATAACTACCCCATGTATCTCTTATGCGTGTCTCATGACGTGTAAGTTGCCATAACTACATCAATACTGAAGCACTAATGAAACTATCAGTGATTTCTAGAAGTACTGACAATGCATAATGAACGGCCCTAATTTTTTCGTTGGTGCTTAAGATGGAGGTTTAAGTTCACGCTGGCTTCCCAAAGTTATTTAATTGTACCAGCTACACTAATGAAGCCAAACATTAGAGGCTGGTGCACTAAGAAGTACTAAAGATACACTAACGACTGGCACTAAATTTTCCGTTAATGCATGAAGTGGGTGGCAGCGTGAACGTGCCTTCACAAAGATTTTTTTACTTGTACCACCTACACTAATGAAGCACTAACGTTAGAGATTGGTGCACTAAGAAGCAGTAACGATTGACACTAATTTGATCCTTAGTGTGTCATGTGGAGATCAAGTTCACGTGAGTAAAGAAATAAGCTTTAGATTAGTGATGATCGTTCTCCAAATTATCGTACGAGACTGTTTAAATCTCCATAAAATGATCCGTTTACAGTAATACTAAACCATTATGCAAACTTTATGTTAGATGTGTGTGGTAAATCTGTCCACCAGGAATAAAGAAACCAAAAATGGATATTTTATTTTTTAAAAAAATACTGATTTTACGCTAAAACTATCGCCTTGGTCTGGGCTAACTTAATTTGTTTACGTTATGATATATACTATTAATGTCAGCTTCGATATATAACTGTCATAATTAAAATACATTTAAGTACCATTTGTTTATAATCACAACAAAGCTATTTTTGCCTAATTACACTAAAAGTTTAACAATCAAATATTCTTACAACCCACGAAATCATTCAAATTTCTAACATTCAGATTTAATTAGCATTAGAAAAAAAATTGGCAAAAATAAGACAATATAAAACCATTCTTTCAACAATTAGATTTAATAAATGAAATAATCATTTCTAACAAACTAACAAAATGTTATTTTTTAAAATTTCACCTATCAAAAAGTAACTTTCTATTAAAATTACAGAATATCAGATTCGTATTGGTTGGTATAGTTAATTTTGCTAAAAAGTCGCTTTATTTTTTGAGTATAGTAGCACTAACGTTGGGAAGCTAGCACTAACCAGCACTAACGTATCACTAACGACTGGTATAGTTAATTTTGTCAGTGCTATAATTTTTGTACACGCGTATTCTAACTTGACATCAAGTTGGCATACAACAAAAAAGTCGCTCTATTTTTTAAGTATAGCAGCACTAACGTTGGGAAGCAAGCACTAACCAGCATTGAGGTAGCACTAACGATTGGTATAGTTACTTTCGTTAGTGCTTTAATTTTCGTGTATGCGTATGCTAACTTGTCGCCAAGTTGGCATACAACAAAAAAGTCGCTCTATTTTTTAAGTATAGCAGCACTAACGTTGGGAAGCTAGCACTAACCAGCACTAACGTAGCACTAACGATTGGTATAGTTAATTTCGTTAGTGCTTTAATTTTTGTATATGCGTATGCTAACTTGACGTCAAGTTGGCATACAACAAAAAAGTCGCTCTATTTTTTACGTATATCAGCACTAACGTTGGGAAGGTAGCACTAACCAGCACTAACGATTGGTATAGTTAATTTCGTTAGTGCTTTAATTTTTGTATATGCGTATGCTAACTTGACGTCAAGTTGGCATACAACAAAAAAGTCGCTCTATTTTTTACGTATATCAGCACTAACGTTGGGAAGGTAGCACTAACCAGTACTAACGATTGGTATAGTTAATTTCGTTAGTGCTTTAATTTTTGTATATGCGTATGCTAACTTGACGTCAAGTTGGCATACAACAAAACAGTCGCTCTATTTTTTATGTATATCAGCACTAACGTTGGGAAGCTAGCACTAACGTAGCACTAACGATTGGTAGAGTTACTTTCGTAGTGCTTTAATTTTCATGTATGCGTATACTAACTTGACGTCAAAATGGCATACAACAAAAAAGTCGCTCCATTTTTTAAGTATAACAGCACTAACGTTGGGAAGCTAGCACTAACCAGCATTAACGTAGCACTAGCGATTGGTATAGTTAATTTCGTTAGTGCTTTAATTTTTGTGTATGCGTATGCTAACTTGACGTCAAGTTGGCATACAACAAAAAAGTCGGTCTATTTTTTTATGTATAGCAGTACTAACGTTGGGAAGCTAGCACAAACCAGCACTGACGTAGCACTAACGATTGTATGCTTTTGGTCGTGTTGGCTAAATGTGTGTATGCTAACTTGACACATGTCTACCCCTTCTCCTATTCCAACTAACACTACCACTACCCGTTCCTACTCCTATTCCAAATACTACTTACTCGTACTTCTATTACTACTACTACTAGTACTTACTCCTACTACCGCTACTACTTACGCCTAGTCCTACTACTACTTACTCCTCCTCCTACTAATACTACTACTCTTACTACTACTACACCTACTACTACTACTACTACTTACTCCTATTCCTACCATTACTTCTACTCCTACCACTACTTATACTATAGATCCGTATAATTAAACTATACGTAACGTTGTTGTTTTGAAGAAAACCTGTTAAGGTGAATCAGCACCGGGGAATGCAAGAGCACACCTCGAAAATAATTGCTGAAGGTACAACAAATGAAATCAGAGAGAAAGAAGTATGTATTTTTTATGAATTTCTGTGGATCAGTATAGTAAAACTGTACGGAATTCAATACAAAGTAGTACACCTGTATTTTATGTTTAGAAGTGTAGGGTTACTAATGTAAAATGCTTACAAGTACTTTACTACGGATAAAATAAGTGAGTACATATGAAATATGGTTGTATTCGAAACTATTTTCCACCGGTGCTGTATTTGTGCACAGTGTACAGAAGTCGTATTTTATGTTTACAAGTAGAACGCTACTCGTATGAAACTGTGACAAGTACTACTGAAACTCATATCATTGCCAAAATCCACTCGTTTTCTTTATCCTCGTTTTTGCATATAGCAACCTTAGTTTATGCACATGCTCTCTTCGGACGCATCCCCTCGCTGGATTCTACATCCTTGGAATTCATACACGCGTTCTTTAGTGTCGGGATGTTTGTAGTAGCCGTCGTGATGAAAACCAGCAACAAAATCTTCTTTTCCATTTGCTGCATATAGAATTCAATGTCCCTCTGTTTCTTCCATGTAGGCAAGCCACTACAAAGCAATCCGTGACTGATTGTTTCTGTGATGGTATCATCGTGCAGGAAAAATGCTAATGGTATTGGATTCTGAGAAATTTCGTCGAAATACTAAATTGCACGCACTTGCCAAAGTGATAGCCTCCAGGAACGGATTGACGTGGGTTTCTTGTTCAAAGGTGGTGATGAAAGATATATAAGCCACTCGAAATACACTGACGTCCTGAACACAATATTTCACCAATTCTTCTTGGAAAATAAACTTATCGTTCTGGTGTTCGTTGTTCCACGTCATGAATTTCTCTCGTTCATCAACTTTCATTTCATCTGCACCATAATAATGAATGTTTGGTAATTTTCCCAACTACGCTTGATTTGCAGCAGTATTAAAAATGTGTGGAAAATATCTTTTGGTTGCCGGTAAATTAAACGCCTTGCATAATTTACTTAAAGCTATTGGCATGAAATTTAAGGAATCATTAAACGATAAGTGATTCACTTTCATGATTAAAATTTTTGCTCCATTCAAGATCAAAGTCGGTGTCAATTGATGTTCTTCCACTAAGGATTTAAAAATAAAATGTGCATCATAGTACTTAGAATTATGTGCCAAAGATGCAATAAGCTTGATGTTGGGTCTTGGTTGACGTAGATATTCAAGAAAGACAATGATGGGATCGTCTTGAAAAATATGTTCCCGCTGTCCACAAACTTCACATGAATGATGTATATCTTTATCTTGAATACAGTTGTAACATACTTGTTGGGCCACCAGTAAATTGGGCTTATGAATGAACGTGTCATCATCAAACAAAGTATCCTGTGTGGCTTCCATATCATAAAAAAACAATCATAGCCTTCTTGGCATGTAACACTGATGGTACTTCAGTTTTTAAATGAGTCGTATCGGGCAACATGTAACATTGGTGGGTAGACATAACGTGTTTATGACACGCATTACAAAAATAATCTGTACAATGATGTTCTCTTTCCCCTGTACAGACAAACGAATAAAAGCGTAGACATTTGGAATACTGTTTCACCATCTTGCATATTGGCTGGCGTTTATGGTATGGTACAGTCAGATGATTCCTATAGCATGTTTCACAATAAAATTCACGATTACATTCTTGGCATTGTTTTTCCGTGTTGGTCTTACTGCATGGCGGTTTTTGAAAACATTTCTCACAAATGGCTGAACAATTCTTGACGTGTCTATTAAGATGGTCATATTTTTTGTGGCATGCAATACAGTAGTATGTAGTAGAAAAAAACAAATGTTAATGATGTGATAATGTCATAATCAGAATTGAGGCACATTAAATTGATTAGAATTTTGTCTTCGTCAGCAGGTCCTTCATACAGAATATCTTCTCCGGAAAATCTGGTGTACACGGTAATTTTATAATTGGTCAAGTAGCGTTTCAATTGTCGCAATTCTTCCACGGATCCCCCATGATCTAAATTCACTGAGGATCTAGACAAAAGTTCATGTACGTCAGGGATAACGACACACTTCCTATGGTCCTGATATTGTCCGTACAGTTTCTAGTTCGTATACTTACATTTCTTTGGGCCAATAGCAATCACAATCGCATAAGCCAAACACTTCTTGTTGGTGTTTTTCACTCGTAAAATGCCATTCTTGCGTTTTAGTAACTCGTCGTTTCATAAAAGACCTTGACGCAATAATCCAAATCCATGGGGCATATCCACATGATGAAAATGTACAATGAACGGATCGTACATGAGAAAATCGTTACTTTGCAAAATGCGATCATACTGTATGGAAATATACAGTTTTAAGTTTTGTTACAAATTGTGTCATTGCTCGTAAATTACAACTATAAAACTTTTGGAACTTTTTAAATAGAATTATCTTAGCACGTAAATGATATGGTTAAAAATAAAAGGTGTGCTTTTGGTATTTTTACAATTATTATTATTATTATTATGACTTTTGTTTTAAAAATACAGAAATATATAGATTTACTGTTCTTAACAGATTATGCCTTTCTTCTGAAGTAGTGATGGCCAATTCCGGAATTTTTACCTTCCGGGTTGCGGAAAGTAAAATCGGAAAAATTTTGGAATTCGGAAAAATTCCGATTTCGGAAAATCTGGAATTCAGAAAAATTCCGGAAAGAGAAATTTCCGATTTCGGAAAATTTTGGCCATTCCTACTCTGAAGTGTCAACTCTCACATTTTAAAACCTTTTTAAATAATCATGTTAATAAATATTAGGTATGCTTAAAAATAAAACTGGTGTAATGAGTAGTTTGGTATTATCATAATATGATATTTTTGTACTTTAACTATGACTTTCTACTTTTTTCCAATTGTACAATTATCAAACTTTTGTAACTTTTTATAGGATTAGTTTGCACTTACTAGGTATGATTAAATAACAAAGAGGGAGGCCTTTTTTGGAATAATTTTGCGGTTTCGTGAATGGAAAATATAGGCTTAGCAATGTAAGGGGTTGAGTGATTATTACAAACCCTATCAACAGAAATAAAAAATAATAGAGTAATGTACATAGATGAAAACAATAAACATACGTACCAGTAATACTTCTTAGAATTACATAGATTTACATACAAAATGTTGTGTCCTATATTTCACAGCTCATTCTTTTCATTGATGATATGATGCCTTCTTTTAATTTTGCTTTAAGTTGCGTAAGTCCGGGCTGATTGGCTTGTAAGAGATGGAACAGGTACTTCCCAGATGATATTTCAAAAGATATCCAACAAAAGTGTTCATTTTCTGGCCAGTAGAATATAGAAGTCCCAGAGCGATTCATGAATTGCAGTCTGATGTACAAAAATAATAATTACAAAAATTCCAAAAGAACACTTTATTTTTTAACCATACGTTATGCTAAAATGATCCTATAAAAAAGGTTTCAAAAGTTGCACAGTTGTAATTTACGAGGAGTGACACAATTTGTAAGAAAACTTAAAACTATATATTTCAGTACATATAAAATACCAATAATAATAATAATAATAATAATAATAATAATAATAATAATAATAATAATAATAATAATAATAAATATATCAAAAGTACTCTTTGTATTTTTAACCATATCATGTATGTGCTAAAATGATCCTATAAAAAGTTTTAAGAGTCTCACAGTTGTAATTTACGAGCAATGACATAATATCTAACAGAACTTAAAACTGCATATTTCCGTGCATGTAAGATACCAAAGAAAAATTAATAATTACAAAATTACCAAAAGGACCCTTTTATTTTTTAACCATATCATGTATGTGCTAAGATGATTCTATTTAAAAAGTTTCAAAAGTTTCATAGTTGAAACTTACAACCAATGACACAATTTGTAACAAAAGTTAAAACCGAGGTCTCACGTCTATTACAAGATATCTCTGCTCCTGCTGATGTGTAATTTTTCCCAGTGACAATTTCGAAATGTGAAAATGGAAATGAAGACTACTACGAACCATATACAAATGGTTACTATTAGTACTCTTTCCCAAAAAGAAGAAATCAAATAAAAATCCTTCACTCAATAGTTGTACAAATAAACGACCACCTATATTTATAACACAGAAATTTTAAATTATCTAGTGTCTAGCTATATGAATCAAAATATTCTAAAAAATTCTAAATATTATAGGGTTATTTCTCTTTATGAGTGAAGCAAAAATTATTCGCTCTTTTAGTTTTGTTAAAAGGAGGCTGTAATATGACACCACTTGCAAACGCTTTTAGTATAAGGCATTGCTATTTGCTCTACTATCTATGGAGCCTAAAGAGAACTATATAGTAAAAATATGTCGTTAGGGAGCTAATGGAAGATACTACACACTTCGAACACATTAACATTGGAATGTCAGTCAAACGACAACAGTCTAAATTTTCAGTAAAGAATTGACATTAAATGAGGGGTAAATTTGGACAAGGGCGTAACCAGCAATTCTTTAATTTTTCAGGAGAGTAGAAAAGCAAACGCCCTTATCTAACTAACCAACGTATTTAAACTATTTTTGGCGACAGACGTTCGCTACAGAGCAGAGATATTACTTTAACACAGGCAAGTAGGGCAGAGCCCCTCCTAAATTTTTACTGCCTCCTCCTAAAATTTTCACGGAAGGCTTGCAAAAAATCTTCATTAATTCTATGTGTAAACACTAAGAATAAAATGCAATATAAAAGCGATTACCGTATTCCAAGAATTTTTCCATTTTAACTATTTGACGAACACTTCTGAACATATTTTAAAGGAGTTAAAGTAAAGTTTATCAGTCTTCTCGAATCTCGATATGAAATGACACAATACATATTGAAGAAAATTTTTACGAAAAGAAGGAATATGTTCATAATATTTCATGCCACAGTTGTAATAATGATCTGGAAGGTAAGAGACGAAGTGTGAAGTGCTTGTTGCAAGCCAAATCATAAAAACAGGAGCAGGAACAAAGCGTTTATCTTTTGTCGATTGCAGTAACGGCGGTAGGTTCGTTATTCTATTGTGTAGTAGTAGTACATACATGCATTGCAAAATCCTCCTCAACAGCAAACCTTAGATTAATTGTGGAACAATTAGTAGTGAAGTGAATTAAGACTTCCGACTTCCGTTACAGGGACTGATTCTAGTAAATTATTGTGGTGTGATATGTAAAACAAGAACTGTAGTGGAACATTTACCGAAAAAGTAATGGTTACAAAGACTTTCATATGTTTGTTCTCGTTGAAGAATAAAGTTAAGCTAAATTACCTTAATTAGATGAGTAACTGAGCAAGTGAACGTATTTAACGTTTAAGTTTAAGGATTAAATTCCGGGTTGCGAAGCCAGGACTAATAAAAATTTGCAAGATTTAGAGGAGAAATTAAGTAGCAGAATGTTTTGTATTGTACTTGGGGTGGGGGATCCCGTGGAAGTAGTTAGTTTTCATATAAAAACGTTGTAAATTGGAACTATTTCTTACTCGCGTACGCGTAATAATGTTGTAATTCAACATAAAAAAAAAGCAGGGATGCTTTTGCTCGATACTAGATGGGTGAGCGTTTTACTTACGCTAAGAAAAATCCGTTCTCCGGACAGTGGTATGTTGTACAAATATACGGAATGCTCTTGCTTACTACAAAAATCAGAACGGAACATACGTTATCTGTATGCTACATACGCACTGCCCTTAGATGTTACATCATGCCGTTGCAAGATGTCTGATGTCTAACAGTCTTCCCTATATTAGATACCGTACATATATGTATGTTACCTTCGTCAGGTATATGTTATATGTTTCCATTTGTATGTGAGATCCTGACCGCCTATGTATGTATAGATGGAAATAACTTATACAGAAAGTATTATAAAAGATGCGTTTTCAGTTATACGCTTGCTGTACGTTAAGACCAAAAACTACAGGATTTACAAATGTAACCTACGATATTACGTAGGCCACATACATTTTTTTCTAAGTGTAGCTTTGAATAACATTATAGTGCTTTGTTTTAGCGGTTTTGGTATGTTTTCTTGGTGTAGTGTGCAGGTGGTTCATTTATATAAAACGAGTTTAATTTAAGATTTTGAACAAGAACTTACTATAAAAATTTTAAAAAAAATAGAACTGAAATTGTAAACAAGGGAATTTCTTCAAAGTTACCCGTCCACCTAATTTTCAACAAAAACTACAATAAAATCTACAATCATTAATATCTACTTAAACTTTACTCATTTTATGTCCTGTTGCGTTACCTCGAGGGTTTGATAATGGGGAGGGAACCACAATTACATATGGAAATCCATTAATAATTTACATGAGAGATTGGCGGGCCGCGCGGAGCACGGTTGTGGGTAGGTAATGGGGAGTACGGAGTTGAGAGGGAAGAACGAGACATACGAGAAGCCAAAGCAAAGTGGGATGACGCACTAAAGGTTACTTAGGTCATATTATGTCTACTTTCCACTTACTTTAGTACTTAGTTTTGTAGAGCTCTCCTATTCAAGCAGAAAATCGTGAACGATTGTTGGTGGTCTTTGTTCTTTCATTCATTAATCCATGAATTTTACACATATTCTAAAGATTAAACTTATTATCAACATCATGTTTTACAAATGTTAGTACTGTCAATTTACATCCACCGCAAAGATCCTGTACACTTGCAGGCATGTATACTCGAATATTTTCCACAATCCAACCGTCCTGAACCTAGAGACAAGTAGTTTTCTCTGCTTGCGAATTGGTCCCGTCTTTATAACCGCTTATCTAAAGATATTACAAATAAATTACGCTTTACCTACATGTTATCAAGCACACAAGCAATCAAATTATTCATTCCTTCTAGGTAAATTTTCAAAATTTTGATAAAAACAGACGGCAACTTTGCAAGTTAACCCTGAACAAGAGCCTCAGTGAAGTGAAATTTCCTTCTTTCACAGTAGATCATCTCTCGTTCTTGATCTTAATGTTCATCCGTTTAGAGGAATGATAATAGTATATCTCTGACCCCTATTCAATAATTATTACTGATAGTTGTGTTTTTTAAAGAAAATATTGACTCTTGTACTAAGAAACTGCTAAGAATGTGTTGTGCTGGATTTAGTAAAATGAGTTTAAGTGTTACTGTTGTGAAAATGCAGCCTGTACTCTTACCTTATTTATCCTTGGGGTTTGGCAAACAAATAAAGTTAGTAACAAAGTAGATCTGTTCTTTGTATTTTCATTTGCATACACGGTGACAATAAATTCCAATTCCTCTAAGTGGGATTAATTGCAAATTTCTGGCTTCTATTCAGTATACAATGGTAGCAACCATGCACTTGAAGAAAATGTTGAGACTTGTAAAAAGAAATGAAACAAAGGAAACTAATGGAATCATTTTCATTTTTACAAAGATCAACATTTTCTTCAAGTGCATGGTTGCTTCCAGTGTATTCAAAATAATTATTCATTATGATACAAAGTTTAATCATGTCTAACGGACATTAAATGTAGCAACGGAACCTTAATTGTCCTACGAAAGGTTTGTTTTTGATAAATTTCGAATAAGTTTGTAGTGTTTAATTAGTTTGTACAAGTTTTGAATATGCCTAGGTATACAATGGTATTTCATAGTGCACGATATATATACATATTAACCCTCGCACTATGAAATATTCACTAGTAATATCATTAATTTTCAGTACTTTCTAGTTATTGAGCTATACTTTCCTGAAATATATACTAATCATATATACAATTTGAATGTTCTGATTTATCGTAAATTGACATCCTTTTATGTTGTGGACACAAAGTATCCCTCGTTGGTAGGACATTTTATTATTGTAGCGATCAGGTTTTTACACATAGAATTAAAATATATGTTTTAATACTCCCACATGTAATACTACTAATTCGTGAAGTTAGTAATACCTATGTAATAAAATTTACGTTTTTCTCACGTAGATTACAGAGTGTCAATGTGTGTAGGTAGAGGGGAATTATAGTATTATGTTTAAACATTCAAGAGAAGATATGATGAATTGCTAATGTTACTATTTGATGAACTATAATGTGGTTGGATCGGGACCCCCTAACTTCTACCGGCCCCCTCTACATTTTTCAGCTGACTACGGGCCTGAGGTGGACGGTGGATCTCCATATGTGAGACAAGATGCTGGAAGACGTAAAAAAGGAATTAGGTTTTACGTATTGTAAATGACATGGTGTTTGTTGCGCTGAGCAATATCAAACAAAAATTAAAAGATGTTAGAAAATTTGAATAAAAGCTGAAGAGAATATGCCCTGAAAATAAACAGTAGACAAAAGCAAGTATAGTCGCGGCCACCGATAAACGGCCCTTACCCATACCTTCGTAAGAAAGAGCCCCTTCCGCAAGCATAACCACAAGTGTGCACAAAAGTCTTTTCCGCACGTGCTGGAGAACAAGGTTGTCACATTTTTTTTTTCTTGAAAATATCTGAACACCACATGTTCCTTTGTCAAAATCAAGGACTAAGAATAGATTGTTTAGAAGTATGTCTTATAGGGGAGTAAAAGAGGGTTCAAATAGCTTTTGCTAAGAATAGAGTATCTCACGAATCCATAAATTATTTTATTTTAAAAATTCGGTTGCTGAGAAGGGGAAGTAGAGTCATTTTTCTATAATATTATACCTATAAGTTTAGTTTTATTGTAGAAAAAATCCCAGGTAATTAAAAATCAACATTAGTGCAAAATATCAGAAAATTGAAATTTGATTACCACTTGGTTGATAAAGCCGTTAGTAAACTAAACTTAAAATAAAATTTAAAACAGGCTATTGTGGAAATGATGACTTGTATGTAAATATTTTCCTATTATATTAAAATCAATATAATACAATTGCTTGCAAATGCCTTACGTGAAAACGTATCCTAAGCTTAGTGACTTGGGCTGGGTTTATGGTTCTTATCATTGAAGCCAATAAATAGGCGATTAAAGAAATGTTGTTTAGATTTATTGTATATTATCCCAATTGGGACGCGCGGAAACGATTTAAATCGATCTTGACTAGTGTTGCCCACGAGAAGAGACGTCTCGTTAAGTTTGAAGAAGCCTCATCTCGATTCTCAAAGAATTCTTTTTCACCTCGTCTCAAAAAAAAAAAAAAAAAAAAAAAAATCTTGTCCAGTAACTTTATATTCTTGACTTTTAAAAGTAATCTTGGTAAAGTTTTACATTTAACAATAAGAAATTTAAATGCATTACTGGAATAGGTGTTAAATAAGTAGCATTAATTAAAGATACATATCGCCCAGGTTTCTTAACCAATGTTCATCTCGAAATCAAATCTGTAACTAGGATTAGTTCGTCTTCGACTACTTTCAGCCCTCCTGAATTTTTCACTTCCTTGTTGGTTGTATGTCAGGTAACTTTGCTTCTATGTTATTTTCGGTCTTCGGGTAATGAATAATAAAGGATAAAAGAAATATGTTGTATTACCAGTGGTAATAAAATAAAACTGCCACCTATTACTCTAACTGTATGTGAATTCTTCTACAAGAGCAAGCGTTATATTACAAATTAAAAACTTGCAATAAAATATATCAATATCTTAATTAACGCAAAAATAAATAGGGAAATTATTTTTAAATGGGAAATTCTGTAAAAACATGCTATTATATATTCACCCATTCGTGAATAAAAATATTTTGAACAAAAAAAATAATTGAATAGCAACCAACCACAAACTTTATAAGGTGCATGATCTACGAAAATAAGAGAATATTAAAAACCATGGAGAAAAGTGCCAATCCCTAGAAAAGTGCTACTCCTGATCTAAGTCAGAATCGTCTGTTGACAAATCTGTTATTTCCACTAAAACTCTACTTGAGTTGATTGAAGATTTCTGTAACTGTCTTCAATATCCTCGTCAACTCTAATTCTGTTGAATGCACTATTTAAAAAAGACACCACTTTTGGTAGGAGTTCGCCTTTCATCTTTTGGGATGCCATTAGCGGATCCAGGGGGACAATCGCCCCCCCGCAGAAAAGGTAACTTTTTTATTTTATATATAAATAAAACCCATCCCAGAGTTTGGAGCTCTTAAAAGTAGCTCTAAGTAGCAGTATTACAACCCCCCCTGAAGTCCGTCCTGGATTCGCCCTTGTGGGGTGCTACCGTCCGTTCTAATTGCGACCACACCATTTCAATAATTTGGAGAACAGGTATTATCGGGACCGGACTAGATATGGCACTATTGTAGATTAGCATATAATTAAGAATAGTTTCTTTTTTCGACGAAGTATAAGGCTTCGGATGAATTACACAACTATGAGAAGGGGTAGTATACAAATATATAGAAGATACTTCCTCTAAGCGTTTTAGTATGGAGTTTTTAACCTAATGCTCGAAAATTTCTACGTTTATTATCCTACGATAGTCGACAGGAGGAGCATCAGACATCTTCTTGTGAGTTATAAATAAAGAACTATCTACAAAAGCAAATCGGCCGCTAAAGTGCATAATAACGATCCTTTCCCCTTTTTTGTCCGAAGCTGAAACTGTGCAATTGACAAGAGTTGTCGGACCAATTTTTGATTTGGCATGTGTTGCTATCGTACCAAGTTTCGTCTACGTATACATCACAGTATATCGCGGAACGGTAAGCTTTAATTTCTTCGAGATAATGGTATCTCTAAGTAATAACTTCATTGGACTCATATTTCACCCTTTTTCTTGACACTGATTTAAACGGAAACCCCACACTATGTAAGAGACGACGTAATGTTCTGATGGAATAAGGAAATTCATAGTTAGTCTTACACATCTTCACAAATCATCACGTTTCTTAAAAATAAATAAATAAAAAATAAATCGGATTACTGGAAGAGACAGTCCCCCCAGTTCCAAGATTGGGAGACATTTCCCCCTCATACCTCCGGAATTTGCGCCAGGGAACTATTGTTGGCTATAAACAATAAATTGAATCTTTCTATAAGGAACGAAGTTTATTGAGAAAGCATTTTAAGCTTAATATTTTTTTTTTTTTACTTCTTTCTATTCGCTTCTTTAATTTTCAAAACAGTAGAAAAAAAACTGTTTTGACTTTAACTTCTTTATATGTGTTACTGCTCATTCATGGATGAAGAAGACCTAAGTCAAACTGTTTTTCTTCCCATCCCCCCTTTATATATACATTTCAAATATATAATGTTTAAATTTACAAGAATGTGATTCATTTTATTATGGTTTGCAAAATCCTGAAAACTATAAAACACAAGAGGAAAAAAAAAGGAAAATAACTCTACTACCTGCCTTAAGTTGTATATTGTAGCACCGAAGACTCTTGCAGGAATTGATTAAATATCGAGATAAGAGGAGAATGTTGAAGAGGTGACTTGGCTTTCAATAAATATGTAGTATTAATTCGAAAATATGAATACCGAAGGGTGTACATGAATAAACAAAATAACTACAACACAGAAATCTGTAATTTTTAGTTGCAGAATTGATACATTATTTATATTATTAATCTAGAATAATTTAACGAGCAATGCAAGTACGGGAAATGACATAACTACAAATAGATTACAACGTTTAACCATCTACTTTACACAATTTGTTGATTCACTGCTAATTCGAATGTCCCCAAAACATGCTTTTGTCCATTTTCCTTCGTTGAACTTAAACCTAGTGAAATTTTATGAAGAAAGAAAAAAAAAAAACATCGATATGAGCAAAAGTAAGGATGACGGAAAATTTCTGCTATTTTCTGATGTAACGTGTGATTCATACAACCAGTGTTTTACATAGAAAATGAAATTGATCATGGTTTCTAAACGAATTGAAGACTTTAAGAATCAAAGGAAAATCACATTTACTTGCAATGTCAGTGTTAAAGTATTCATGGCACACTTAAGTTCTTAGAATATACTATTGCCGAAAATAAATATAAAATTTGAATAAATTTTGCTGCCCTTAAGGGTAGTTACTTTTCTTTAATTTTTAAAAGCTCGGTTCTTAAAACGATTTTTTTAAAGGGAAGCCGATAAACTTCAGTAATTTATCTCCTGTAAAGTTCATGAGCAATTAACTCAGCAATTAGTATTAAAAATAAACACAAAAGCACAATAAGAATATTTAAAATTATATATCATTATTGAAAAAATATGTTTGTCACTTATCTTATTTCTGCCACTTGTAGTCCCTAGACTTTTCGGTGGATAAACATCGTAAGTGTGGGTGTTGTCAGAATTCCGTCGTTTTCTCCCATGTTATTTATTACAACACTACCATCCATCCTATTATCACTGTCTGCTTTAACCCCAATGCACAATGGTGGGACGTTAATCTACCTAAAGTCTCTAATCTACTTTCAAATTACACCTCCAAAAATTTAAGTTAATTTTCAGAACAGTTCTACCTTTTGCCAGGAAGAGAAATTTGGATTTTACATTGTATGAATAATGATCATATTTCATTACGTGAAAATAATCATCAAGCATTTTAATTTAAT
This sequence comes from Thermobia domestica, assembly GCF_964235325.1. Taxonomy (NCBI): domain Eukaryota; kingdom Metazoa; phylum Arthropoda; class Insecta; order Zygentoma; family Lepismatidae; genus Thermobia; species Thermobia domestica. The sequence goes on from NC_137454.1 coordinate 377,541,791, forward strand.
ATTACTCGACAACTAGAAAATAGGATTCTTGTAACAGCATTCCTTATTAGAATTTCAGGAGTTTATATTTATGTATATTTGCGTCACTTTGTACTTAATAAGAACCCCACTTTCTAACTAACTAACTAACTAACTCTATGGCCTATGGAACCCGGAGGTTCAATGCCGCGTTCACAAAAGCTCTCCACTGACTTCTATCCTTAGCTAACTGCATCCAGTTTCTACTTTGTATTCCAATCTCTGCGAGATCCATCTTAATATTGTCCTCCCATCTGCGCCTAGGTCTTCCTAATGGTCGTTTTCCGATTGGTCTTCCAGGCAAGACTTTGAAGGCGTTTCTACTTTCTTCCATTCTAGCTACACGACCTGCCCACCTAAGCCTCCTAGACTTGACGACCCTAACAATGTTCGGTGAACCATATAAATTATGTAGTTCCTCGTTATGAAGTTTCCGCCATTCCCCATTCCCGTTCCTCTTAGATCCGAATATTCGTCTCGTTCTCAAATACTTTCAGTCCATGTTCTTCCCTCAGAGTAACTGACCATGTTTCGCAGCCATACAGAACAACACGCATGATTATCGTTTTGTATGTTTTAAGTAAGCCAATATTTGAATCAAATATTTATCTCACTATTCGTCCTTCATCTGATGGTTGTTTTAAATATATTCATTGCAAGGATTATATATATTCATCTGATCTGCTTCAAAATTGAGACAGTGTGAATTCTTACTACCCAATGCCTGGACACCACAATACTTCATACACTTGTTAAGCTTCATAAGATCCATCACCATTTGAAACTTGACGAAGTAGAGATTTGTCTTTCAGAGTTATAATAAACCACATTTCAGGCTTGGACCTAACAATTTGTTAACGAAATTAAGGAGGGGCGGACCAAGACGAAATTTTCACCCGGATAAAGTGACTTTTTGGCGCCCCCTATTCCTAGCCTATATTTTACATTTTATTACAGTGAACATTTTAAATCAATTTTTCAAAAAGAAAAAAAAAATACTCAAATACATGATATAAGTATATTTAGACCTAGTACTTAAAAATATACATATTTTATTAATTACATTGTGCTCTTTTATTATTATTACTTATGCACCGATATGTATAAACAAACACAATATAGAACAGCGATAATTAAATACTACTAATGGTGACATGATTAGTGCTATATTGTAAATTGTTTTGTTATATCAATAAAATCAAGAGTCATTCTACCATATATCCAATTATGTAACAATCTATTCTAACAACATGAGACACCAATAAATACATTTTACGTATGTTGAACGTTTTTACACACAGCAATATAAACAACTCTTTTTATGTATATCCTAGTAATTGAAGTCCTTAGCATGCATAAAATTGTACAAAAGCTGAACACTCTTACAAGACTAAAGCTTAATAACAAGTTTCATCAAGTATTAGAAATCATCTAACTTTCGTAAGTTCGATAAGTAAGGAAACCATTTCAAAGTCAATTTAGGGAGCTTCATGAGAAAGCGTCCATATCTTTTCCTTCCATAAACACTCTACCTTAAAATATAGAATAATTTACACAAATTGTTTTCTTAATTTTGCAACCTTTGGCCTCAGACGTGATAGATAATAGCACCACAAAACTTAACAAAAATTCAATAAAAAGTTAAATTTCATTATTACTAAAAATTAGCAACAAAATAAACAATTTCAAATACATTACGAACGTACATAACGAAACAATAACATCTAGATACTTCTTTCAACAAAGTCCGACAGTTTGGCGCGGCAGTGTCGCATCTAAAAAAATCAAAAGTAACTGCTGTATAAACTGTTCCCCTTCCACTACCACTTTAAAAGAGTAACATAATTAAAATCCAATAACATTCATTGTCTGGGAAAGTTCGCAAAGAACATTGCCCCTATAAACAATAGCAACACTATCTCCACTCTTCTTTCTACATGCTATGTCTTCATTTGTTGGTACAGCCTACGTAGTACTATGAAACTCTCTTCTTACATGGTGGAATGGAAAAAGAATATGTAATTGACGCTACTTTACCATAATATAAAATAGAAAAGACAGTAAAAAACGTTATAAAATCTACTTTTGAGGCTCGTTTTGGCACCCCGGGCAGTTGCCGGGATTTCCCGGCCCTTGTTGGCCCCTGAAGCTAAGTGCAGTGGAGGTTTCTAATCAGAGTTCGCTGAAAATCAATTAAGGACTAGTTTTCTTCACTTTAAAAAAATTGGTATTTGGTAAAATATGATTCTGACATATTTCTTCTACCTGCGAATTATTCAGAAAAAAAACGATAGATTTACATAACAAAAGGGAGTTCAAATATAGAAAACTAATACTCGCAGAACTGTTTGAATACAGTACACAAAACCTCGAGGACAAGTAAAGATGGTAACAAGGATAATTTTAAAAATGATTTTTAGACAAAGCCATTTCTTTTTTATTATCTTTCAATTGTAGATTTCCCCGCTTCTCCCTCTTTTACCTTCCATTATTGTTGACAATTCTCAGTGAGTGTTCTCAGAAATTTCTCTTCCTGATTTTAAAACATTGTTTTTCTCATCGATTAATCCTAAAAGTTACGTATTCCTTTTTTCTCTATCCCAAACAATGTTTTCAACCCTCCGACATACTCTGGTTTCGAAACCCTCCAGTCTTTATTTGTTGGTTTTGTTTAGTGGCCATTTTCGTTCCCCATAAAGAACAATACTCCATAGGAAATAATGTATGAGGGTTTGTTTCTTAAAACTTTACCAATGAGGTACATTTTTTAGAACCTTTTCTTAAATGCATTTTCCATTTCCTATACTTACTTTCGTCTCATGTACAGCGGGCCACAGAAATTCTTGAGGTACAAAATCCGTGAGTTAGGCAACCCAAATAATGCCCGCTCCAAAATTAATAATGCCTGGTAGAGTAGCTAGAACAGCAGCATGAAGTTGCCCCCATCTGTTAAAAATTAATTAGTAAAGAGTGTTTTTGTGCAGGAGTGGGGCAAAACGCTGGCTGAAGAAATGACAAACAGGAGTCTTTGCATACTTGTACTCACAGTACACAGCACAGTACCAGAAAAAAATATACCAATATCAGACGCGCCGATGATAAGATAACAGCCGGGAATTTACATAATCTTATAATTAACTCAAATGAGGGATTATATAAACAAGCTATCTTACTTCAAATGGCTATACATACTGTGTATGCGTATCAAATAATATACGGATAGATTATGCGGTATATGAATTCTTTTAAGTAAACGCAAAGCCTTGCGCTGAGTTTTGAAACTATTAACAGTAGTCCTACCTGCAAATCAATTAAAGTGTGAGTGAATCTTTCAGGGGAAGAACCCACCCCTTATGAAAATTTTCGGGGTCTAACAGGGCCTGAGCTCCTAGGTTTCGGCGCCACTGATTGATACGTAATGTTACTTCGAAAGAAGAACTTGTCTGATTTCATTATTCGTTAAATATCTTTTAAAAACGCTAAATATTGTTATGCTGTCATTTATTTGTAAATATTAAAAATGCAAAATTTGATAATACTTTACGAGTTGAAGAACTTATCTATACTAAGCGTATTTCTCCTTAGGTTGCAAATATAACTGAGGGTTCATGACTTGCTTAATATTTGTGCAAATTTACACATTGAGACAGAAAGAGAAAAGGAGAGAATATAGTGTCAATAAACAACAACTTAAAAATGCACGGAATTAACGGTTAATATCAAATATAGAACCATTAACAGAACTAACTCTGTAACTTGTTTTCTCCATTCCAGGGACGTAGCTAGGGAGGGGCACGGAGGGGCAGCGGTACCCCAAATTTTGGCTTGTCCCCGTCAAATATTTATTTAAAATTATGTTACAAATTGTTTTTATCTGACAATAAACGAAAAAATTATGTATAGTAAACAAATTATTCATACTTCTAAGAAAAGGTTATTTTTTAAATCCAACTATATGCTATCTCTTAAACATTAAGTGAACGGTAATGTGAGTATAAGATCAGCAACTTTGGGGCTGGAAGTCATTTTCTTTAACATTGCTAGGTTCTTCCAGTCCATAGTGATTCCAGCCTTATAGTCGCCTTGAGATACTAAGGGCTAAAAATCTATGCGAATGCACTTTTTATAACCGACTAACAAGTAAAGAGTCCAAATGGATGAATTGAGATGTAGGATGAGACATAGTGTGCCTGATAGAGGATGTGAAAATATATTTATGTGCAAAATTGTAGCGGCTGAGCGCCATAAGGAACGGAGGGGAAGGGGTCAAAGTTGTGGGAGAACGGCTATGTTATGTTATGGAAATATATCAAATAAACTGTTGAATCGTAAAAGTAGTGAAAGATAGACAATTCAAACAGTGGTAGTTTCACATATTGAAAAGAAAAATGGGCAAAGTAGATCAGGAACCTCCGCCGCTATTTTGAAGTCCGTCATTTTGAAATATGTGATATTTTTTGAAATGGAAAGGTAGTCATATGATATACCAATTTGAGCCAACATGTTCTAAAAAAGTCAATTATGAAGTTTCGTGATTGTTATCTGTACTTATTTGGAAAATTTAGGACCATCTTTATAGTTATTTACGAAAATTTAGGAGAATGATAGTCGTATGTTGAAAGTTTAGATTATTACGAAAACAAATATAAGTTAAACATACATACAAGAAAAGAAAACTAACAGTGAAATTTGATATTCAAGTTGTATATTAGTACATTATTATTTATGATATTACTTCCAATTTGCTTTATACAGTGCCGAAGAGAGCTGTTCTGGTCTGGAGGTACCGCTTCGGCTTTTTCTTCCTTTCTTTTTTTTTCTTTTTTTCACTTTTGGTCGAAAACTGTGCAGTCGAAAACTGTGATATAGCCACCTATTGTTAATCCTTCGATGCATACCATGGGTCCAATGGACTCATAACAGAACGTGGTTATCAATATATAGTTACATATTTTATATATTCAACCGTGCTGCTAGGTATGCTCGTGTTGAAGGTTTAGGATTTCACTGCTATTGAAATTATTTTGCTTTCACTTTTTATTTTCTATTATTTTATGTTTAATATTTGTATCACACATTTATAGCATGGGTCCGTTGGACCCGTGGAATATAAAATTTATCTACTGCTTCAAGTAGAGTCTCTGTAGCTTATACAGTCCACCCTCAATCAAAGATAACAAAAATAATATAGATTGATGACTCAATGTGGAGGATTTGTACTGCATTTCCACTTCCATCTGGTGGCTGTTTCTTCAAACTGTGCGAAAACGCTGCATGAACTACCTTTTACGTTATGATCGGACCAATATTCATTCTACTTTATTTCGAAACGGAAGACGAATAGTTTATCATAGCTTTACGCCAAAAATCCCGTATCTGGTTTCCAAACTGTTTGAGGAAACAACAACCAGATGGCAGAGAAAATGCTGTACAAATCTCTAACGTTGGATATACCCATCTGCAAATACCCTCAAAATGTAAATCGCTTGGAATACCCGAAGGAGTTCATTTGGACATCTATACACTTTATTGTGAACTATAGTCATATTTCTCTTTTTTTCTATTTCTGTACGCAGCAACAATTTCGTCGGCTTCTCTGATACACTATATTGTTGCCTATTGTTGCTTTCCACCAATAACAGTCTTTTTTTCTGTTTTTTTATTTGTCTTGAAATACGTAGTTCAAAATACAGAACTAAAGAGCAGATTTTTGACATCTGTTGTAGTGTATGCAAGTACTACTTGAAGTGATCACTGGCGAATCTTGCGCCGAATTTTGATTTTCTTCTATACAAAGGAATAACCATTTTCTAATCTAAAATGGAATGCGCTAGTTCAAGTAAACGTAAACGACCTAGATCAGAAGGTGGTGTTTTCGTGGTACTGATTGGAGGCGTTGCAGTTGCGTCCATAATAGCATTTCTCGAGTTCTTATACAAAATGAAGAAAACTACGAAGAAGGACAGGGTACGGATTTTTCTAGCACTTTTCTTTGCATCTTCTCTGAGAAGTGTAAAATTATGCGTAAACTATGGTAAAAATATTATTTATAATTCAATTGAAAACAGGCAGAAAAAAAAACTACTCAATTACTTTTAAAAATTACACGACTAGCATTAGCAATTAGACTAAAAGAAAAGAAAAACACTAGATTAAAATAAGTGCATTAGAATAACTCTGCCAGAACCGGAAAGTAATTTAAACGGCAGAAAAAGTGACTATGGACGTCGACGTATTTTCTGAGGATAATTAATTTCATCGGTTTGGCACAACTTCAAAAAAAATGTTTACACATAGAAACAAATTATTTTCTGCTTTTAATGTTGTAATTTATACGAATCCATTAATATTTGAAAACTCTGTAGGAACATAGTTTATTAATATACCGGTAACAAATTACAACGTTAATATGTCCATAAAGTTTCCATCGATGCAGCTTCAAGTAGCTGTCGTTTATATTGAAGTCTTAAGCATTCTTTTTTAAAAGAACTTCATTGGCTCAAGACGAAAGGTGTTTATCGCCCATGTTAAATCCGTATCCATTCCTCCTGTTCCCCAGGGCCGGATTAAGGGAGGGGCTTAGGGGAGATGTATCCCCGGGTTTTCAGGTGGACGGGGGCCTTCACTCTAATCAAAATCTCAACTGTCTGTATAAAAAGTATCATACAAGATACAATTATCACCATAAGATAACATATGACCAAAAATATGAAACATATTCCTTTAACTTTCCTGCTGAACTTTCACAGAAATGTTTTAGACGAAGTCAGCAGGGGCCACATATGTTTTCTAGCTCCGGGCCTCCAGAAGGACTAATCCGGTTCTGCTGTTCCCTCTTAACAATGGAATTCTCAGCGGGAGGTGTATCACGTTTTTGTGCTTAATAAGAGATCAGTAGTATTTGCTTTTGTTTGTAGACTTTGAATCACAACGTCTACAAAAACAACTTTACTGTACTATGAAAAAAAAAATCCTCTTTTGTTTTGGCATCTTGGGATTCTCCAATTCCAACATAAATAAGTACTTTCCAATCACAGAATAGAGTAACAAAAATTGCTCTGATATTCATGTAGAAATATTATGAAGTAAAAGAGAAACAACTTTCTCACAGGGAATCCAACTTGGAGCCCAGTGCACAAGACACACACGCTAATCACAAGATCCGTCGGGAGCACATTTATATCTATAGTGCCGTTCTGTAACAGCGTGGACATTTTTTATCATAATTTTTCGTCATCGCATCCTTGCAATATCAAACATGTTATTTCAACCTGTCATTTGAAACAGACAGTAGTTTACGGAATAATAAAAACAAAAATATATGTGGAAAAAGTTCTGTTAACATTTGATTCAACAGAAAAAGGAACGCGGATATTGCAAAATATTTTACAAGACATTATTAAGTATGTACTTTTTATAATAGTTGAGGTCATAATGAAAAGAAAATTGTTATATTTGAGTAAACAAAGGAATTGGATTATGTCGCAGTTTTATGGTCCAGTGGTTGTTTATGGGAATTGAGCAATATTATAAGATGAGTATGCACTCATTCAAACAGCTGCAGCTGTTGCGGCGTGGCTTGAGGAACATCGGAATGAAATTGAGAATCTCCTCTGGCCAACTTAATCTCCAGACCTAAACATAACTGAAAATCTCTGGTTCGTTTAGGAGACTGGAATCCGGCGTACATTTTTTCCTTCATTCTCTCTCTTGGAAATAAGTGATGTACTGCATGGGGAATGGTCAAGTATCCATTAGCTACTATTTATAATCTCTATGACTCCATTCTACGTCATTTCATAGCTTAGGATTAAAGGTCGCCCAACGCCGTATTAATCTGGTAAATTGCACTTTTATCAAGTATTTATAATATTTTCATAACTACCTGTTTCCTAGTTCCGGAAATTCAATATTAGTTCGAATTATCCAAAATTGAAGCTATCAAGGTTCGAGGTATTGAGGTCGTACGTATCTTAAAGAAAAAAATATTGGGCACACTTAATTAGTTAGCTTAGAAACTGATATTTTCTCGTATTCTTAGAAATTTTCCATTGTTGTTATGCGTAGGAAAAGAAAAGTATAATACTAATTCGTTATTTTGCTGGGTTGGTAATAAAATATTATTGTAATTTTATGAGTACCAAATGTGTTACCTTTACCTACTTTTTTCTCCCACAGCTCGACTATTGGCCAGAAATTATGGCAGAGTTGAAGTTTGCCCTCAAATGCCATGGCTCAACGAAGCCCGTGCGGAAGAAAGATGAAGAGGATGAGACAGCAGACACAGCAAATTTTGTCCCTTTGAGTCCATACGCCGCACCGTACGGGTTCTCATCTAAAGAACCAATATCTTGACATCATTTTGAATTGTATAAACTGTAAAATGTCGCTGTATATATAAAGTAAGGGAGTAACATATGAAAGTGTTGCTTATCGTGTTTTCTACCGAATGATGCAACGTGTTTTTTACTAGAAAAAATCCAATTAGATGCTTCAACGAATGTATTTATGAAAAACGTTATATTGTTAATATTTTCTGCTTCTATTTTGTAGCCAGTTTATTACGAAATTAAACAATTTTAAGTGTTTAAAATGCGTTACTCACCTTCCTCAACGAAACATGTGAACTCAATATCAGTGTAGAATAACCCACTGAAGGAACTAAACTGATGCATGATTATAACTCTGCAATACATCTAAATATTTATAGATGGCGAAAATTTCAACTTCAACCTCCATCTTCGTCAGTGACTTATAAAAGTTGTGATTATAACTTTGGAATACAAACAGAAAGAAAGAAAGGAGATAGAAAGAAAGAAAGAAAAGAAAGAAAGGAGAGAGTAAGAAAAAGAAAAATAAACAAGAGAGAGAAAGGAGAGAGAAAAAGGAAGAAAGAAGAGGGAAAGAAAAAAATAGAGAGAGAGAAAGAAAGGAGAAAAAGGAAGAAAGAATAGGGAAAAAAGAAAATAGAGAGAGAAACAAAAAAAGATGGAGAGGGGGAGAGAAAGAAAAAGAAAGAAAAAATAAATAAAGGAGAGAGAGAAAAGAAAGAAAGAAAGAAAGAAAGAAAGGAGAGTAAGAAATAAAAAAGGAGAGAAAGAAAGGAAAGAGTAAGTAAGAAAGAAAGAATAAGAAAGAGAAGGAAAGAAATATAGAAAGGAGAGAGTAAGAAAGAAAAGGAAAGAAAGAAAGGAGAGAGAAAGAAAGAAAAAAAAGAGACAGGATATAAAGAAAGAAAGAGACTGAAAGAAAGGAGAGACAAGAAAAGAAAGAGAAAGAAGAAAGAAAAGGAAATAGAGAGAAAAAGAAAGAAAGAATAGAGAAAGAAAGGAAAGAGAAAGAATGTATGTCTTTTGGTAGTATGTATGTCTAAAACAAAGTGATCACAAGAATTGAAGAGAGAGCCCAAATTGCAGCTAGGTTTGAAATGTAGTAGTCTGTAATTCAGGTTCAACGGTGGTGGAGGGATGAACACGGGAGGCAAACTGTTCTGGATGCAAAAACAATTGAAAACTGTCACAGAAAATTATTGACTACCGGAAGTGTCGTAGGTATTAAGAGATCAGGTAGACCATCGACTTCGGTATCAGAGGGAAAGGTGGCTAAAGTAAGAAGTTCGAGCGAAGGCCTTAAATGATGATGCCTTCATGGAATTTATTTATTTATTTTATTTATTTATTTAATATACAACACAACAGGCTTAATACCCAATTACAGTGTTGTGTACATACAGCAAACGTTACATATATAAATTTCTTAACTATTACTACAGAAAATTTCTTGTTTCACATATGATCTGAACCTGTTTTGTGAAAGACTAAATACATCCACTTTATCAAGCTTATTTACAATATCATTGTATAATTTACACAGCCTCCACATAGGGGATTTATATAATATATTGCTCCTGGCTTTTGCACAATAAAATGTCCCTGTATTTTCTACTCTGGTTTTGCAAGTGGGAATCCGTAATGATATTTTCGAGACCAACTCCATACAGTCAATCTTATTGTTTAATAACTTGTATAAGAATAACAAGTCCAACATCCATCTTCTTTTTTCTAGAGTTTCAAAATTAAAGTTGTTTACTAGATCATTGTAGGAAAAATATTTGGGATAATAATTAGTTTTTTTGTATGTAAGCATTTTCAAGAATTTTGTTTGGATGTTTTCTATTTCTTGAGAGTATTTTTTATTATTGGGGGTCCATATTGTAGAACAATATTCTAATTTTGATCTAACATATGTAAAATAAAGTGTTGTAAACGTTGTCTCACTGGAGAAATCTTGCCCTATTCTGTAAATTAAACCTAAGTTTCTATATGCGCTGTTTGTTATCATATCTATGTGTTGATTAAAATTTAGTTCAGGATCAAAAATAACGCCTAAATCTTTGACAGTACTTGGTTTAGACAATTTAGTTTTTTTCAGTGTATAGTCAAAAGTGATAGGATTTCTTTTTCTCGTAAAAGACAGAGATTTACACTTGGATACATTTATTACTAATTTGTTGTCATCGCACCATGTTTGGACTCGCTGTAGGTCTTGTTGTAGTTGTGTGCAGTCTTCAGTTGAATTAATTCTAGAATATAATTTGAGATCATCAGCGAATAGGAGAATCTCAGAGTTTTCAATAAAAAGTGGAATTTCATTAATAAGTAGGAGAAATAGCAGAGGACCCAGATGAGATCCTTGAGGAACCCCAGACAGAGTAACAAACTTTTCGGTGACATGCCCCTTGTATAGAATAGATTGCTTCCGGTTACATAAATACGATACAATATATTCTATTGCCGACTTTGAAAAGTTTAGGCTTGTTAATTTCGCCATTAGAACATCATGATCCACGACATCGAATGCCTTACTGAAATCGGTATAAATAACGTCTACCTGGCCGCCTTTGTCTAACTCCGTTGCTATAAAATTTGTTACAACTGCTAGGTTTGTTGCAATAGACCTATTGTGTAAGAAACCATGTTGATGTATAGATATAATTGGCTTAACGTGATTCAGAATTCGTGTATATAAAATACTCTCAAGAATTTTGGCAAAAGGAGATAATATAGCTATAGGTCTAAAGTTTTGTATTTCGCTTTTATTTCCAGACTTTGGCACTGGACACACTAAACTTTCTTTCCATAAGTCTGGAAAAGTGCCTGTTCTTATGGACATATTGAATATAGTATGGAGCGGATGCTTGAATATATCAATACAGCCTTTGACAACATACGGAGGAATACCATCCGGTCCACATGACGCTTTTGGTTTGAGTGCCTTTATAGCCACTTCAATTTCTCGCAGTTGAATTTCACCAAGTTGAAAGTTGTCCAATAGGCTAATGCATTCCGTCTTGTTAGATATAAAACTGTCTACGTCATATTTTGCTGATACATTGTTATAAACAGATTGAAAGTAATGCGCGAAGGCCTTAGCAATCTCACTGTCCTTATTTAGTTCTTTCCCATTGTAAGTAAAGGAGGCTGATGACATATGCTTGGTTTTGCTTTTGACAAAACTCCAAAGTTGGCCCGGATCATTATGAATAGAAAGTTCTGATTCTAGAATGAATGTTTTATACGCAATTGATATGTCGGTCTTTATCTGTTTACGTAACTCATGAAATTTTTCACGATGATATAGGCTTGCAGTTATTCCACTTTTCCATTTTTTATGATGATATGATTTGGATTTTATTTTTCTAATTATACTATAAGTGAACCAGCTCGGATAATATCCATTAACATGTTTCTTGATGACATGGAATGAAGATCATCTACATCTGTTTGAAAAATTCTGTGGAGTGATGAAGCTCTGTTTCATGTAGGGGGTTCGCTAATCGACATAGTAGCCATTATTGGGTAGAGGTGATCCCAAAGAGACCGCTAAAAAAATTCAGGGCAAGCCGAAAGTGATGGTGTGGTGTGGAATAACTTCATCCCGCATTATTAGACCCGATCTGTTAAGAGACATTATGACTGCCAAAAGATATCAGGAAATATTAGATATTTTTAAAGGCCTACAATTCCTGAATAAGACGAAAATGAAATGAAATGAAATATTTGAGTTTTACGTCCCACAGTTATGCCGGTTAGGCTAAATGAGACGGTGATTATGATAAATGAATGAAATGGTGGAATGAAGAAAGTGGGAGGAAACGGGAGAACCCCGAGAAAACCCACGCACACGGTGTTTTTCCACCACAAAGTTCACCTGGCGGGGGCTGGAATTGAACCCGGGACCCTAAGCACCAGAGGTGAACGCTCTACCACTGAGCCACCGCGGCCCCTCCTGAATAAGACGAATCACATGTACTGTTATTTATGCAAAATAGAGCTCCGCCTCATTACACCTTGCCTGTAAGACAATAGCTTGATGACATCCCGCAGGACGGGAAATAGGTCACTGAAGTCCCACAGAATGGTAAGGGCGAAGTCCAGACCTCACCTCATTCTTTTTAAGAAAGAAGTGTAGCGCAGAAAACCGTAAACTCTTGGCAAACTTGGGAATAAGATAAGTGAGGTCATAAGTGGTGTTCCTGTTGAATTCTTGAGAAAGGTCGTAGCACAAGTACCTGTTCGTTTGAGACAGTGTCAAGAAAATTGTGGATCACATATTGAGTTGTAACTTTTGAAATGATAATGGTATATAATAAAGTACATGGGTGAAAAACATTGAGTATATACTTACTAGATTTTAGGAGGAAAAATATTAAAAATAGGGAGTTTCTTTCCGTTCACTCTGTGTAACTACCTACTGAATACTGAATTATAACTACTGAATTAATTGGTAGATCTATTTCTATTATCAGTGTTTGTGTGTGGCTGAATGTTAGTAAGAAAAACAGGGTCATTTTTGCAAGCGAAAAGAAGGAACACACTAAGTTTCATGAACATAGAATAGGTAATACGAGAGTGATCTTGGAACAGACGGACGGACAGACACACAAATTGGATAGCACAATCTTTCGCAAAACGCTCGCTTCACTAATATAGATATACTAAAACCACACGTTTACTAACTGTGAAATAAGAGCCTTTACATTTGTTGTTGATGCGAAGCTAACTGTATAAAGGACTACTTGAAAAATTCCGTATTCTATCACTAGCATCTGTAGGTGCATAACATAATTTTCACCCATTTTAAATATAGTAACCATGGCAATATGAAAAGTCGAAGGTAAGTAGTGCAAACGTAAAGGTGGTCTTTGTCTCTGAGAGGGTCCAATCCATTTATGTAATAGTGACACAGTTTGGCTCTGTTAGGGTGCAAAGTAATTTATGAAAGGATATTGGAATTGTGCAATACTTATAGAGTATCAAGGCTTCTTGCAAAAACATAGGCGTTAATGAGTGGTTCGAAGAATTGGTGATTCTGTCTCATGAATCAATTCTGAATGCTTTTTCATTCAGTTGTATAAACTTCATAGCATAAATAAAATACAAGCTTCAGAGTGCATAGGTTTGATTTTCAATCACTGTTTCCGTAGCAGCATCATTTGATATATCTCTTCGACACTAATGGATCAGAGATTTAAGGTCCAGACTCCAAGATTTGTCTGGTTACCAATCCTACTTGATAAAGCTTGATGTTCCATATTAATACTCCAGCTGGGCATTGAATTACTGATCTATCCAAGTGGTTACTTACCTGTACTATCACTGAACAACTTATAACTAAGCTGCAAATAGAATATCATCACTTATATGCATACTTATCGGAAGAACGAAGTTTGACTTTTATTAAATTCGATAAATATGAACATTTTTAATTTAATCTATTTTTTTTTAATTCACATATGAACAACCGATATAAAATTTCAATCATATCACTAATTTAATACGCATATACATTAAACAGTTTCTGCTCGAAGAAATATCTCAATTATTACTAGCATTTCTAAGAATAAACTTTTGCCCTTAAATATTTTACTTGCCATTCGCGAACGAAGCAAATTCAAAACCTCCTGTTTCGCGAACGGAAATAATGATAAAAATGCAAATTAGCACCTTGCCGTTTGAAGAATCTCACGCAAAATACTTAGGCTTTCACTCTTTCTTTTCCATGTAGTCCTAGTCAAGATATATTTATTTTTACCGACAAAATTAATTATATAAAGGAGTGACGTACTGATAATTCATTTAGCTTCTTTGCACTGTAACCACTCAGCAGCACTCTCTTCTCCCAACCACACACTTTTGTGCCTGTGTGTTTGTGTGCTCTGTGCAAAGGTGAACGAGGAGAACTTAAAACGTTTGTAAAATATGGGAAATTAATATAATAAACACAAGTTATCTACACCAACAGACACTGTTTATCTACAGCACTTTGTTTTTTGATTACACAGCACTTTCATATATAGATTTTTTTTTAAATCTCTCTTTTGCGTGGAAAAAGCCGAAAGCCATCAAGAAAATTCGAAAGAGTTCAGCTTCTTGTGACGCCATTGAAGACAGAGAGATGAAAAGAATTCCTTCCTCTTGGTTGCATAGTGAAGGGAGTTTTAAAAATAGACACTGGTTGCGAAGGAAACCTTATTTGGAATAATATTTCAAACTTCCATTCTTCGCTAAGCCTATTCCAAACCAAGCCAATAGGCAATAATTAAAACAAAAATATTTCACTGGAATAGTGGTGTAGTCTACAATTGGCATATAATGTCTTCAATTAATTCTACAAGGAACTAGGCGCACACCATTTTTTTGTGAGTGTGTGGAGGGATTCAATGCTTAGGGACGGGGCCCAAAACTACAAGATGTCTATGTAGTGTCTAACATGTAATTTTATACTCGAAAAGGCGATAAATAATTCTTAGAAATGAAATGAAATATTTCAATTTTATGCCACATGGTTATGCCGGGTAGGCTAAAAGAGACGGTGATGATGAGAAACGAATGATTTGGTGGAATAAGTAAAGCGGGAGGAAATGGGAAAAACCCGAGGAAACCACGCACACGATGTTTGTCCGCCACAAAGTCCACTTGGCGCGAGCTGGGATCGAACCAAGGACCCCATGCACCATAGATGAACGCTCTACCACTGAGCCATCCCGGCCCTCAAAAATAATTGTTAAGTAACTGGCAGCTATAGTATTAAAAATTATAGAACTACTGTAGATTATTTATTATAAGGAAAGAAAGAGTACATATGAAATGTAAAATCAAATCCTTGTGCTACATCGATCATTTCTCTACTAAATAAATATAGCTTTATTAAAAAAGTGTATAAGTGATGTTTAGTTGCGAAAGTTTAAAATGTCCGGATACGGTGGACCTTCCGCGTAATTGCGCCACTGCAAGGAACCTACTGGTATCAAAACTAAAAGCGAGACGATTATTCATAAGAACTTACTTGACAATTTCACTAAGGAGAAACAGAGCACGAATCCCAAGCGTTGGATGAATAATGGATATTTTTGTAACACTTTTTCGAAGGCCTGCTGATATCATTCTGTAGAATTTTCTTAACTTAAATGTTGGAGGTAATGGCTCATCACCGCAGTGGCAATAGACTACTCCAAAATCCCCTGCCACTTCAGATTCCATTTCGGCAAGACTAAACCTGAAAGAATTGAAAATAAATTTATATATATTGTTTTGAAAAGGATTAAGATTATACGATGAAATTAGTTTATGGAAACCATATGATATTCCTTGATTCAATGGGATACGTATTAAATACTTACTGAAGTTTTTACTCACAAACATGGTTTGAAAAGTTAGCTTTCAGAAGAACTGATGTTAGCACGTTTACAGTTATACGCAAGAACACTTAGAGGGAAAAGCTTTCACCAAAATTAAATAACGGTAATTATTGCAAACATAGCAATATTTCACTCAATTAAATTAATAGAAAGTGAACAAACTGTTGGAATATTCGTCGCTAATACTGTTAGCTAATGTTAAATTTTTTACAAGCTCAATTTATTTATTTTTAATTAACTTTCCAAATCTATCCATGAATGATTATACCACTTGTTTTTTACAGTCAAACTTTAATTGACTTATACAAAGTGTATCCCAAAAACTAGACCAATAACATAAGCCACACCTGTTTTACCATACACCTTAAAATATCAGAAGCCACACTTGGCTCTTCAACCTAAAATATTATAGCCACTCCTTACTTCTCTTGAACATACAAATAACTTTAGGCAACAACTCAATTACACATTATTTATATTCATAGAAACGCCTTTCTTTTGTTACAACAATTTCTTAACACTTCGTCCAATTGTTCACAATCAATACGTTATCAGATACCTTAACAAATAGATAATGAAACTCCAAAACATTTGAAAGTTGACACTCCTTCCCATTACATTTCAGGTACTGAAAGCGCATAAGAATACGATTCCACTTAGGTCTATAATCTTGGGAGGAAATTAGGGTACGGGAAATCAGTTTGATTTGCTTTAAGTTTAGCATCCCTTTTAGCAGCGAGGCTATATGATACGTAGACCTACAACTTAACATGGGATCCGAACCACATGAGCCCCCACCAGGAATCGAACCTGAGTCTCCCACGCCAAGGACACGTACGGTGACAGCTTAGCCACGAGGGAGCTCTATATGAGAAATCTGTTGTCTTCTCTTTTAGCTTATAGTTACGTACCATTTTGCATCCACAATTTTACGAGATCAAAATTTCTCAGATGCTACAGATACCTAGATTATGGAATTTTGATTTTCGAAGAGGAGAATGATTTCGATGAGTTATTCATGGAATTCAATAAGATTTGCAATTTGTTAAAGTTTATTCTCGAAAAATAATCAAGTAAAGCTTTACATTTTCTGAACTTAAACGTTATAGAACGAACAAGATCTACACCACTATTTACAGACAATCAGTAGTATGTAATTGTTTTGTACATCAAAATCGGCATATTGTTATCTAATCAAATCTAACATTTGGAAATATATATTTTCAAAAAACCATTTAGATAAAATCTTCGAAAACCAAGATTTAGGTAAACATTGTAAACTAATTTTTGAATTGGGAATCAAGAATGGATACAGCAAAAGTAGTATGAAAACTGAAAAGATCAGGCATAGAAATATTATTAGGAATATAAGGAATATCCAAATATGTCGAAAGGAAGAAAAAAGGTGATCTTAACTTTATAATAGGGAATATAACAAAAGCTTTGGATAATAGCAAATAAAACAAGATTAACATCTGGTTTGAAAACTATAATATAGAAAACTCATTGTGTACATTAGAAATTCTTGTACAGATAAATTTTGTCTTCAGGTATTTATGAAACCAACTTCCACGTGACCATGTTACATGGGTGCTGTTAAGAAAAACATTTCAACTGGGGTCAAAGAACCTCTCAGAGATACAAGAGTGGAGGAACATATTTCTTAAGACATTTGCAGAACACTGGTTATACAATTACAAAAAACCCAATCTTAACTTAAGATAAGAATAATCTAGACAGAGGATGGAATGACATTAACAGAAAAAAGATCTAAGATTATAGCAGGAATTAATACTTATTGAACATTTGAGTTATAATATTTTTACTAATAAATGGTAATTTGAATTAAAATACTTAAATTACTGAAGTGAATTATTTTAACTTTACAAAATTTACTTTTTAATTAGGATACAATTAGACGAATGCTCAATAGACAAAGTTTTTGGTAGATCTTCAATAGTTTCATCGCTACTTAGTAAGGATTTGGAAATTCCAATGATGCGAAGATAGTCTGAGAATTATTAAATAGGAAAAAAGGAGTTTGAATAAAGAGAAAATACAGAATTTTCAACCAAAAGTGGATTGTCTTATGTCTCAGTACGTTCATATTACGCACGGAGCAGAGTAATCAATAGGAACTAGAACTTAAATTTGTAAATTTGTGTATCTGAGAACTGGAAACTTAGATTATAATGTAGTAAGGAATAATTAAGGAATAGATATCAATCTAGCAATCGTTTTACGAACCTAAAATTTCAATGAGATTAAAAATTTTTAATGTGCAGATGAAAAAACAAAAAGGTAGATTTAAAAAAACAGAGAAAGACGGAAAGAAAAAAAATTGTTAGAACATGTTTTTTTTGTGAAAGGAATAGAATTGAAGTAATCGTTTTAAAAGTTAAATTCTGTCCGCTTTTTTTGACCAAATTATGTTTATCAATGAAATTAAATAAAACACGGTGAGGATTTCGAAAGCAAGGCTATTCATTACAAACCGCTAGATGTACAAGGAAAGTATAGAGCAAAGACAGAAAAGTCAAAGTACAAGAAAAATTTAATTAAAAGACCATTAGAAATACAGAAGTTACGGATACAGAGAAAATCCGTAAACAGAAAATAGACAACAGTGATTTAGTTCGTTAAGTAATAGTAGTTCTCTAAAACGATTCGTGCTGAAGATGGCTATAACCATTTGCCGAAACGTATATAGCTGCATAAATAAAAAGGCGTTATTTACTTTGAGTAAGTAAGGAACTTTAATAAGCATATGGTATTATGTTTATATTCGTTGTTCATAAATTATAACTTAACTAGTGTTAAGATTAATTACTTATGAAATCTAGGTTCACTATCGGATTCGAGCAGTTACTAGAAAGTTAGGCAACCGAAACTTTGATTGTCCATATCTTTTGAAGCAAAACCTGATTATTGTAACAAAATTTAGCATTACCCATGCAAATATTTTAAGGAGAAAACCAATGACAATAATTCGTAACATTGAATTGAGTAATTATTTAAATAACAGGAAGAGACATGAAAGAAATTTACAAATTGCGGATAATCAATTCTGAGAAGCTAAAAAAAACAAACAATAATAATAATAATAATAATAATTGTGGTAATTAAAGGTGTAGATGTTTAGTACTCACCAATCTTTATCAGGTGGGACAAGTACTGCATGTTGTTTTGCAGCGTTGCCAGCTGTAAAGACTATATATTTTATGTATTCAGAAAAACACCTCCTAAAATTATTATAACACATTGTGGCAACAATGTTGTGGTAGCAACACTATTATAGGTGAATCTCATCATCGCGCATGTAGAGCAACGTGATTTAGTAATAAAATAATTCACTTTTTTTAAGAATTACTTTAAATTGTTGGTGGCCAACATATGCTTTAAACTATCTTGAGTTAACGTATTTTTTAAATTGTATTTTTTTTTTTTATAATTCAAACTCTGTGGACCATTGGCCTGCGTTATGCCTACCGATGTGTTGCTAGAGTAATGTAGTCTCCCTCCCAAAGACTTCGCAATGGGAACTCTATATTAAGGTTATGGAAGATTACTTTATAAAGGGGTTCAGCTTTTCTTATGCTCAAAATGAAATGCAGAATTACAATTTCGAAATAAGCTATATTTAACTAACGTTAATCTTTTCTGTAAGCTGTTTTTTTCTAACTTCATTCATATGAAATTATGAATTAAAGTTACTTGCAATACGCTGTTACAAGGTGTTCAAATATGCAATATAAATAGTCATCACAGGCTCTGAGGAATGCTGCTAGTTTCTGGGACGTACACACAAGAATTAGAATATCATGAACGGTATCTAGCTAGCGAAGTGCCTGATTTGAATGAATAAAGATAGCAATTAAAGAACAACAGAAACGAATCATTAGGAACTAAATTTCAAAATGTCTGACAAGGATATGTTTGCGTATTTTTCTGTTCTTTTCTGTAGCCATGAAGTTATGGTTCTATGTTCAAATTACTATTAGTAAAGAATTTAACTGTACTACTAATTACTATTAGTAAAGAATTAAACTGTAGTACTAATTACTATTAGTAAAGAATTTAACTGAACAGGAAAGCTTTTTATTTACCGAGTTTTTTTTCCCCAAGAAGGATAGTTTTATATTATTTGATTTACATTAAAACACATCACGTTCGGGGAGTAGGGTTAACTTCCGAGAGAGCTCTGCTTCCCAACTCTGAGGTCGTCACTAGTTCTGAGTGGTTATTCATTTAAATAAGACTACGTAACATATCAACATGTAATATTTCAGCAATTGAGCATGATCTTGTGAAAGCGAATTGATACTTACATTGTTAGATGCTCTATTATAGTTTCGTAACCAGACTTATCCTTCTCCAGGAGGTACTGAGGAAGAACAATAATTGTTGGCTGTTTGTCAGTGGATAAAACCCACGTCACTACCTAAAAATATGGAGTGCAAGTAAGTGCAGAATTAATAAATATAAAAATAAATAATTTACTCATGTTTTAATAGTATATTTCTTATAACATTAGTTCCTGGAGAATTGATCTAGTGCCTAGTAAAAATATTTATATAGAACCAAATCCATATATACGAGTAGAATTAACCAGATCTATACTTCGAATTAATAATATAGAATAATTTGATGGGGTAATATCTGCCATTCAACAAAAGTATCTACGATACAAAAGGAAACACTAAGATTAATGCTACCATTTCCCTTTTATATCTAGAACATTTGCTTTCCCATCAACGGCTAAGTACATTCCCATTACTGTGTATCGCTTTCTCTTTCTGTCAGATATATATGTAGATTCCCAAAATCTCATTTATTCGTATGAATAAATGCAATTTTCCATTAAATTCTGACTTTCATAATGCAATACTAATATCACAAAAGATTATTCTCATTTACACTACTTCAGGCTAAGAAGCTCAGAAACTATTATATAGGAATAAAATTAGCATACAGAGTTGTTCAGCCTACGTTTGGTCGATTTCGTTCTTTCCCCCTCCTGGGCAGAATGAACTCACCCAACCTGGCTCGTGGCGTCCTGCAATGTTGTGCAGTGGCTTCCTGGGAACGGTGTTTTTTTTTTTTTTTTTTTTTTTTTTTTTTTTTTTTTTTGCGGGGACGACAATAACACACAAAACAGGACTATTGTTGTGAGTGTTGTGTTAAATTTGTTTCCAAGTGTGTGGGTTTCCGCTCTGTGACCAAAATGCCGCAAAAACTAAACCGGTTTTGGGAAGGCTATGTTGCGGCTCTTTATGACGCTCACTTTATTAGTGTTTCTGTCATTAGAAAACAGTACAAGAAGAATGGTTGCAACATCAGTTTAAGTGGAATAAAAATGTTATTAAAATGTACAAGGGCAACGAAGCTCTACCATTTGGATCACCAAGGAAGTTGCCTAGAAAGCGGGAATGCACCAAGACTACCTCCACCATGCAGAGAAAACTTCGCAAAATGGCAATGCAAGAAAATCCGCCAACACAAAGGTGTATGACTAATCGTCTTGACGTGTCTTTCGGGACAGTGAGACGGATGTTACGCCATCAACTCAAGCTGGAAAAAGTCATAAAAGCTCACGGCCATCTTCTCACGGATGCCCATTAAAAGGAACGGAAGTGTAACGCCCGGAAGCTGTACGAACGTCATCTGGCAAAACAAAGGCGGATGTATGTCGTAACGCTCCATGAAGCATGGATTTACCTTTCCGACTGCGGCAAACCGAGAGCCATCATGTACCGAGAGAAAGGCGCCAAGAACTTCAGAAGGTGGGTCAGTGTCTGTAAAGAATCTTTCCCAAAATGGTTCATGGTCGTTACTGGGTACTGTTATCGAGATAAACTGAAGATTCGTAGGGTGGCAAAGAACTGCAAAATAAATTCGCAGTATTTTCAGGAGCAGATCATGTGGCCGATCTACGAACATGAGACTCCAACAATGTACGGAAATGACGCCAATCCGGTACGCATTCACATCGATAAGGCCTCATCACATACCTCACGATCATGTCTCGCATCCTACAAGGAGATGGAGGAGGCAGGTGGTATACAGGTGATGCCTTTCAATGACGTACCTGTTAAATCTCCAGATGCAAGTCTTATGGACTATTGTGGTTTTGGATTGCTGAAGCGGGCTCTGGGAAAACGGCGTGTGACAACTGTGGAAGGAGTTTGGAAAGCTGTCATGGGACAAAGGGAATTGGACAAGATTCCCCTTCCAGTTCTTCAAAGTAGTCTATTACAGAGGAAACTACGCTGTGGGGCTATTGTTAGAAACCAAGGGAAACACATCGAGCACTTACGGACCTGGCGCCATGGATTCTTCTAAATTTTTAAGTATCTAAATTGGCCAATGTAGACTGAACAACCTCTGTATATACTAAATTTTCAAATGCTGTCAAAATGCTAAGGTTAAATTTTCTAAAACAGCTTAGGTTATTATTACACTATCATCTCTTCTATAATACAGAAGACTATCGTATTTCCAAGTAGATCTTTTCTCTAAAATATCAAGGTTAAAGATTATTTTGTGTGTCAAGCAAGTATGCTGTTAGTACAGAATGTATCATTCATTATCTTGTACTGTTATTTGAATGTATAGTATTTAAAGCTTATATCTATATATAAAGCCATGAACTCCCAGCTAGCAAGGGAGAAAAATAAATTAAAAAAGAAAAGGGAAACAGTTATAATAGTTTGTTAAAAGACATAGTGGCATATTTCATACATTCATCGTAGTACTGTCCCACATTCTCACCTTTAGGGCCATTTTATCATTTTCGTTGTGGTTGCCTAACTCTTGTAGTTTTTTCTCACATAGTTTATGCTACATGAGCAAAGTATTCATATTATACTGAAAATTATAAGTCTCTGTCATATAAGTTCCGAAGCATTCCCGCACATTAAAGATAAATAATTACAACTACTTCTTAAACAATGGAATACCACAAATTACTCCCCTAAGAATGTTCCTCGCCTATCTTTTCTCCAATATTTCGAGCGTGATTAGGACACTCATCCTCAGGGGCAAACGATGGCTTAAATTCTTTTTCCCATTACTAATAAGAGCAATTTATAACTATTGGGAAGGGTAGGTGGCTATAAGTAGCGATAAAATTGAAACAATATTCATAAATAATAATTGAAATGATAATGATAATATGAGGAGATCATTTTGTGAAAAAGGACCTACGTTTTTCTGTGCCCCTAAAGATGAATGTCGAGGGTCAATTGAGCCGAACCCATGTTTTGTCCTAATCGGGCCTGCTCGAGCTGTTCTCTCAGTTGAATCTAGCTGAGCCGGTTGACATCACTACCCGGATTGGGCTTCTTAGGTTCAAAAATTCGACCGTCAAAATCTCAGCTTCGATGGTATGAACTACAGGGTATACTCATTTAGATTGGCTCTCACGACATTTGAGGCTGTCTCGCTACAAATCTACCGTCTCGTTATCGAGACGAGACGAGATGCGAGCACTCGATCAGTGTCCCCTCTTGTGAGCAACACTAAAAATATTCCACATTACTGCTTATATTTCTCATGGCTCTCGCTTTCAAGTCTAATCAGGTCATGAGTTCAAAACGAGCTAAGCGAGCGAGCCATTTATCAGACTCGACTTGACGCGAAACTCGGCCCGGAACTCGACTCGAGAAAATTACCTTGGACTCGACTCGAAACTCGGCTCGAATTTGAGTCGAGTTTTAGCTGGACTCTTGCCCATCCCTAGTCATATTTAAATATTCTATTCTAAAGCAAGAGACTGTTGATTCATTCTACACTTATGCACATCCCGATATAATTCCAAAAACATTGTGATTTGCAGTCATTATGATAAGACTATAAGAATATGTTAAGCATGCAACTCTTATATTATTTGGCAATCAAATAATTAGCTTCGTGTTCTATCCTGTTCTAAAAATGAAATTATGTACTGAAACTTTGAAATCAAGCTTTACCACTTGAAGAAAAATGGAATAGGAGAATTACTGTGTGATGCCAATATCAGGTATAATCAGGGAGCGTTTTGGTTTGGTTGGTCAGAGTGGACGCTAAGGCGAGCTCTTGCTCCGGGCGAAACTAACCTAGCTGCGTCACTGGCCCGATCTCTATAAATTGACAGGCCAGCAAATGTACGTTCAAACTTCGAAAGATGATTGTTCATATAGTAAAAAGTATTATAAAAAATTCAACTGCTGCCTTATTAGTAATATTTTCTATCCATATTGCAATCGTGTGAACCCTCGGTAAAGAGACAGAAATATTCCAGGTAGGCCTAAGTGTGCAGTTGGCTTTCAGTTCATAATAATAAAAGTAGTGGATAAATCTACTGAAGGATCACGTTTTACTTCTTGAATACTTTTTGAACATTTGGGTGAATTTAACCCTTTTAAATTGTGGCTTTTTTGAGGTATTTTGTAGACTTTCACTCAATCATCTATTGCGTCAAGACTATTTATTGTAGGATCATGATTCATACCCCGTTTTGTTTCTAGTAAAGCAGTGTTTCCAACTGCGTCCGTAAAAGTTCCCTAAAGTGTACCAAATGCGGGAAATTTCTGCTAAAAGTGGGAAAAAGGGATTTTCTTTTTTAAAAAATCCCTTTTTTAGTGCGAATCTCTCCCCTTTGATATAGGATACGATCATGGGAATGCTACTAAAAAAACTTTGCTTTATGGTGAAGAGAATGAGATACAAATAGTGGCCCTGGAATGAATAGTTTTGATGCTACAGCCGATTTATATATTTTCCCTTGATAATACCTTTTTAGTTAATTTTTGTACTGTCATTATCATCATCACGACTGTTCATTGTGGGAACATGAATTGTTCTTCGCTTTCTTTGCCATGAACCAGTCTTTCAAACGGTACGACTTGCATGTCTCTAGCATGTACCATAGTGGAGAAAATTTTCATTTTTTTTGTAAAAAATCTCTTTTTCTCCGATTTTGATCCCCTCTGGCCGACCCCTGTGTCAACCCACAGAGCCCCAAAAAAATCACAAACATACTACATTCTATGTGTAATAAGTGTACGAAGTTTCAATGTTATATCTTGGAAAATAAGAGAGGAAAAATGTTGCCTCATGTGCAAACAGTATCAGTTTTCCCCTATGTGAGCAATGGATAACCCATTTTTATATAAAAATTTCCAGACTCAGCCCTAATTATTGTAGAGACATGATTGATACGCCGTTTCGTTTGGCCAAAACCAGTCTTTTAAACGGTACTACTCGCATGTCTCTAGCATGTACCATAGTGGAAAAAATCGCGAAAAAGAGAAATTTTTGTCAAAAATCCCTTTTCCTCCGATTTTGGGCTCCTCTGGCCGGCTCCTGTGTAAACCCACAGAGCCCCCAAAAATCTCGAACATACTATATACTATGTGTAATAAGTGTACCAAGTTTCAATGTTATATCCTGAAAAATAAGAGAGGAAAAAATATTGCCCCATCTGCAAAATGGGTTATCCTTTGCTCACATAGGGGAAAGCTGGTACTGTTTGCGCATGGGGCAATATTTTTTCCTCCCTTATTTTTCAAGATATAACATTGAAACTTCGTACAGTTATTACATATAGTATGTAGTATGTTTGAGATTTTTTGAGCTCTGTGGGTTGACACAGGGGCCGGCAAGAGCGGTCCAAAATCGGTGAAAAAGGGATTTTTGACAACAATTTCTATTTTTTGAGAATTATTTCTACTATAGTACAGGCTAGAGGCATGCGAGTGGTTCCGTTTGAAAGACTGGTTCATGCCAAAGAAAACGAGGTACGTATCATGACTTTAGAATAAATAGTGATAATACTGTAGATACTTTACTAAAGTAATTGACTAAAGATGTAAAAAAAAAATGAAAAAAGAAAAAAACGAGATTTTCTTGACACACGTCTGTTGACTCTAGCAACATGGGTCATACCTCATTTTCTTCAGCGTAAGGCAGCCTTTCGAATGGTACCTCTCAAATTTCGCTATCGTGTACCTGTAAAGATAAAAATGTGGAAAAGGGAATTTTTCTTTAAAAAATCCATTTTTTCTATTTTGGACGAGATTTTCCCGCTTGTGGTACACGATAGGGAAATTTGAGTGGTACATTTCGAGAGCCCATCTCATAACGAAACCAACGAGGTACAAACCATGATTCTAGGGTAAATAGTAATGTGTCAGGGATTTTTTGAAAAAAAAAAAAAACTTCTCAAATATACCTTTTTTTTAAAAACCTATCGTCCATGTTTGTGACGTCACAGCCCCAGACAGAGCACGCGAGGCTGCAAAATGCCCATAAAATGTTCTATGATGCTTCCATATTTGAATGAATGCAAAAAAAAAAAAAAAAACGGTCTAAAAACTTTACTAGAGACTT
Source organism: Thermobia domestica (assembly GCF_964235325.1). Lineage (NCBI taxonomy): Eukaryota > Metazoa > Arthropoda > Insecta > Zygentoma > Lepismatidae > Thermobia > Thermobia domestica. Next base: position 377,567,880 of record NC_137454.1, read on the forward strand.
ATAAAAAAATTCCGAAGGTCGACGCCATGGCACAGGTGTTGTGCCATCATAATTTAAAAGGGTTAACAACAGAACACAGTAGAAATATAAACTGGTTTTATCATTCCAACCATCGCAATCACTCCAACCATAAAATTTTCGTTCTATTTGTGTTTTCTAGAGAAAAGAATGAAGCTAGATTTTACCAAAATGCTAAATAAAGATGTTGGATGCTAAGTACGTGTGAATTATGGTAGATTTAGCACCAAAATGCTAGATATAACTCCAAAGATAGCGGCTGATTAGTATTTTGCTATATGCAAACAATGTTTCTTCCAGACCCGTTTTTTTGGGGGTGGGGCAGACCAAAATAATACGTTTATAACATAATATAATAGTATCAGCAGTGCCCCTCCGGAACGTTATTTCTGAAAGAAACACAGTATGCAACGATATTAGAATCTCTTCGAATGGAAACTAATCAGACAAGTGAGTCGATTGACATCAAGGTTGCTAACTTCAGAAAAAATACCGTTTTTTGCCTTTAAAATTACCATCTATTAGTTATGCACGCGATGTTTGTAGAAACATGTAGGCTATAATGCTAGTAATAATTGCAATAATACAAAATAAACTTATGTGATAATCTTTAGTTTCGGATTCAAATCGCCGTCAGTATATTTTAATTCTTATTAACACTAGCCCAAACAACAACAATATTTTCATTCTCTTCTAGACATCAATTGAATTTAAAGAATGGATGCAGGATTATCTCAAATAATTACTGAATTTTTTTAAAGCGGGAATAACTGTTAAAAACCTCTGTGTATGCTTTAAATCAGTGTTGGGTAAGTTACTTGTAAAAATGTAACGCGTTACAAGTTACTTTACTTTCTCTTAAAATGTAACGCGTTAGTAACGCGTTACTTCCCCCAAAAAAGTAACTGTTACTTTACTTCGAAAGTAACGCGTTACTAACGCGTTACTTTTAGGTCCGAAATTTTAAAAATGTGAAAAAAATTATGACTTCAATTTTCCGTACTACTATTAATACCGCTATTATTATTATTATTATTATTATTATTATTATTATTATTATTATTATTATTATTATTATTATTATTATTATTATTATTATTATTATTATTGCACGTTCTGGATCGCTTTATGTAAATGCAATTTCATATAATGTAACATTGATAAAATGCCATACTGCGTTACTCGTAGGGATGGACACGAGCGAGTTTTTGACACTTGATTCGACTAGTAACAAAAATATTTGAGCTCGACCCGAGCCAAGTCCGCTGTGTAGTTTCGAGTACATTCTTCAAGTATATTACATAGACAGTATAATTATTATCAATGACAATACTACTACTACAACTTTTATTATTATTATTATTATTATTATTATTATTATTATTATTATTATTATTATTATTATTATTATTATTATTATTATTATTATTATTATTATTATTATTATAACAACACTGTATATAAAAGGAAAGATAGGCGGTTTGTATTTGAATACTAAAAAACTAGTTGCTTGCCAACCTCGGTAGTCGTGAAGTCTAGGAGTCAAGGACATTGTTCACGAGCTTCTGAGTTTGGGTTGAGGGTCTAGGTTGAGTATTCGGGCTCGAGCCAAACACTGTTAAAAATTAAAGGGCACTGGCCAAATATCTTCAAAACTGCTCGGTCCGGGTTTAGAATTGTCAACAACTCGAGCAGCTCGGCTCACAGCTCATTCACTATCGACCCGAATCGAGAAGTGAGCCGAGCCAACAGCTCACCCAACCGACTCGGCTAGAGCCCTCGGCTCAGTTGAGCCGAACCGAGTAAATGGCTCATCCTCACCAAGCCAGCTCGAGCCGATGGTTCACCCCAATTGAGCCGGCTCGAGCCATCTTCTCAGTTGAGCCGAGCCGAGCTGAGCTTGTTATAAAAAATCTCTTGTGGTCACGCTATCGAGACGAGACGAGATGCGAGCCGTGTTCCCTCTCGAGAGCAACACTAAAAGTATTCCATATTACTGTTTAGCTTACATTTCTCATGGCTTTCGTTTTCCAGTGTAATCAGGCCATAATTTCAAGACGACTTAAAACGAGCGAACCATTTATCAAACTCGACTGGACTCGGCTCGGAACTCGACTCGAGGATATTACCCTTGACTTGACTCGAAAGTTGACTTGAATTCGAGTCGAGTGGAGTTTTAGCTTGACTCGTGCTCATCCCTATACGTTAGAAAAAATGGTTGCTTATTATTATTCTGTTAAACTAATTATATAATAATAACAATGTTGTTATGTAAAATTAAAAATAAAGAGTATAGAGAAACATTAGACTACTCTATAATCAACGGGACTCTAGGATAAGCAAACTGATCTGAAAGAACTCGAATATTACATACCATCAGCAAACTATTTTCTAGTAATAAAGTCACAGTTTATTCATATTAACACCTTACTGTAAATCGTTATTTATGCCACCCTAGTTGTTGATAAGTATTTTCCGCCGGGGCACTTCAGACACTTTACTTTTAAATTCTGTCTACCATCATCCTCAGCTCTTAAGAAAAAAAAGTATTCTTTCAAATGTTCGAACGGTAAAATATTTTTGTTCTCCATCTTTATAAAAACAACACCAATCAAAGTAAAATAGTTGCAATCCTAGTTCACTCACTGAATGTACTGATTTGGAGCTGTCAAAATCTACGACAAAATCTTCCAGGTGCTTGCAATCAGTACACGTGATTTCCCTAAGGCTGTCCTCATCTTCAAAAAACAGCAAGTGGCATTACGAACTTATCTGTTTCTCTGTGTGTCTGTGACTGTCGGTCACTGACATACGTAGTTCATGCTCAATTGTTTCATTCTGAGAAATTCACTTGCAGGAAAGAAACATTTGTTTCCGAAAAAAAATATATACATATATTGTAGTTACTCATCCTAAATGTAACGCGAAAAAAGTAACGCAAACTAGGTACGTTACTTAAAAATTTGTAACGCGTTACCGTTACAGTTACTTTTGAAAAAATGTAACGCGTTACTAGGAAACGTTACTTAAAAAGTAACGCGTTACAAGTAACGCGTTACTTGCGTTACGTTACTTCCCAACACTGCTTTAAATTACTTGTAATCAGGGTGGAAAAAAATCATGATTTTTTAAAAAAATCATATTTGTTGATTTTTTTGATTTAAATCGATTTTTTTGATTTAAATGAAATCTTTCTCCTCGTATAATACAAGTCGCGAACTGAAGAAAAAGCATTAGGAATTAGTATTAAATGCTAATTATGCCATTTAAGTGAAAATATTGGGGTTGAATTTTGAATTATTCCCAACCGTTAAACTATATCAATCCCAAGCAACGTTTCTTAACACTTTTATATTATGGCTCTTTTTAAAGATAAATTATAGACTTTCAGTCAAGCAGCTACAGCATCATCCCTATTTATCCTAGGATCATGGTACATGCATCACTCTCTTTAGAATAGAACAGCTTTTGAAACGGTAACATTCACATTTCCCTATCATGTCCTTGAAGCGGGAAATTCTGAGTAATAATAATATTTTTTTTTTTTACTATTTTTAAAATTGTTTGATTCCCTCTGGATTCCCCTGTGTTAACGCACAGATCTCAAAATCAACTGGGAAATACTAAGGGGTGTACTAAATGTGTGTACAAAATTTCAAGCTTCTATCTTGAGTAGTAAGGGTGAGAAAATTATTTAACAGTGAGCTAGGAACATTCCCACAATGCCCCAGATGACCCGGACGTAATATAAAAATTTCCTCAGACATCCCTATTTATCCTAAGATCATGATTTATACATTATTCTCTTCAGAATAAAAAAAAAAAATCAAACGGTATCCTTCAAAAGTTTCCATCATGTATCTGGGGCGGGTAAATCACGAAAAAAGGAATTTTGTTATTTATATATATATATATATATATATATATATATATATATATATATATATATATATATATATATATACCTCTGTGGACCCCTTCCCCTGTTTTAAGGCAGAGATCTGAAACAAATCTGAAAAATACTGAGGGGTGCACTGAGTAAATGTGCAAAATTTCAATCTTATAGGTGCAAAAGTATTCTAAGCCTGCGAAAAATAATATTCCCCAAATACCCCAGATTCCCGCATAAAACAGGATCTCAGATAACAGTTTCCTGAAACATCCCTATTTACCCTAGGAGCATAGTACGTATCTACATCATTTTCTTCAGAATAGAACAGCTTTTCAAACGGTACCATTCATATGCCTCCATCTAAGGCGGGAAAATCACGAAAAAAGCTATTTTTGTTAAAAATATCCTTTTTTAAAACATGTTTGCCCCTCTGGACCCCGCTGTTTCCACGCAGAGATCTGAAAACATCTGCAAATTATTAAGGGATGCACTGAACAAGTGTGCAAAATTTCAGTCTTCTGAATGCAAAATGTAACCTACCAAAAAATAATAATAATACGCATAATAAAAAATATCTTTTTAAATTTATGGCGTCATCACACACTATGCCTCAACGCAGAAAGGCGTGAAAGCATATGTAACGTGTTCTAAAATGCCTCTAGTCTTGAAGAAAACGGAGTAAAAAGCCTTATTGATACTTTTTTAATGGCATAATGAAGGTTCTATCTTATCACCTAAAAATAGCTGATATCGTTTAAAAGGCTAAGCATTAAGGAAAAAGTACAGCAAAGTTTATCAAAATGACACTTTTTTTCACAAAAGTTACTGATATTTGGCAGAGGCCTATTTTTAAAAACTCAGAACTAGCTTGCGGCATAAAATACGTAAATTTCGCCTAAAATTATAAAATTAACAAAAAAAAATTTTTTTGGAGAGGAGATAGGACTTCTCTAAATACGACCTATTATCTGGGAACAAACAAACAGACACGCACAAAAAAGAATTTTCGTCTTAAATGTCGATGGTTCAGGTTCAGGTTCAGGTTCAAGGTATTTTCCTTCCTTCTCTTCGGAAGTTTGGATCCTGGAAAAAAAAAGTAAGTACTGTTTTTTTTTTTCATTTAACGTTTTCCATTTTCTTTTTCCACCAAAATTCAAGAAGTTCTTTGGTTTTTTCCATTTCTTTCTCACTTAGTTCCTTCCATTTACATTAAAGCCTAGCCTCTAAGCTAATTTAACCAAATTTCCTTCCTCTTTCATTTCATCGATCCATTTCCATTTTTCCCTGATTTTTTGGGTTTCTTCACATTTTAACAATATGTGTTGTAATGTTTCATCTTCTTTAAAACATAATTGACATTTTTCATTCACTTCTTTAAATTTTTCCAGTCTTACCCCTGTTTCAAGGTTCCCTGACCTGGCTTTGAAAAGTAAAATGCTTCCTAAATCATTGTTCATGTAATTTATTTTCTCATAACTCTTTTTATGTGTGTATATTCCTTTCAAACTGCTCTTCTTAACAACTTCTTCATATCACTTTTCCTGCGCTTTCTCTTTAAATGTTTTTTCTGTGATTTTTTCCCAATTTTTATAATTTTCTTCTCTATGCCAGCGGGTAGTTTGATCATACTTTCTTTCTAATTTCCTAACTCTCCTAAACCATTTCGTGTTCTCCCCCTTTTCTCATATGTTTAGTGGCCTCATGCACCACTTTTACTAATCTTGTTTCTTCCACAAATTTTAATCTTCCAAGATATTTTACTTTACTCACACCTTCTCTTTTTTCAAAATCACTCCATCCCATTTCTCCTGTTATTGTTACATTTGCACTTAATTTATTTGCTCCTAGGGCAAACCTTCCTATTTGATTTTGTGTTGTAATTCTTGTGATTTCCCCGTTGAAATAGTTAACGATTTTAAAATCCAAACTCAATGTTACGAAAAGAAGAAAGCAGGGTTGCTCCGTTACCTGTTCAAAACGGGATTTTCCCTAATCATCCTCTGCATAACATTTGTTTTCATACTATACTGTACATTTAAATCTCATTGTATTATGATTATTAACTTCCATAATCGAAATAACAGAACAGAAAGGGGATTTTACTTATTTTCACTTTAAATTAATTTATTTTGGAATTTGATTTAAATCAATCCACCCTGCTTGTAATACACATCTACAATTTATTTTCATATTCAAACACTGAAGAAAGTGTGTTTTATAATTATTGTATTCCATCTATTACCACACGTGTGAATTACTGTATAATATAACATTCAAAAAGTTTCATTCATACTTGATTTCAATTTATTATTCTAAAGGAATACTAGGAATCACCGTAGGTGACTACAACTAGTAATCCTTTACAAAAAATAATTAATGATTGTTAGCGTTAAGTATATGTACCGCAGCGCTCTCTCCACTCATAAAGGTTTATAATATTTAATCTCCTTGCGCGACTACAGAAATATTCAACAAAACTTTTATAACAGATTTTAGTATTGTAATATTGCTTGCTTCTAATCGTAAGATATAAATCACTGCTTTCTTCTTTCTTGTTAAAATTTGTTACTATACAAAAAATGCTTGAAACTGTTATCAGTAAGTTGACTACTGAATGTGCTGCTATCTTTTGGTCATAAAAGAAATTATATCCGAAGAATTTAAGATACATTAGAAGGAAGGAAATTTCCACATCGAGCTCTTTTACATTGACCTTTGAATCAAAAGATAAATAAATTATCTAAATCATCAGTACAGGATTGATAATTTCTCAGATTAAGCGAACATTTTACCCTACGTATATTTGATGCAGATGTACTGTACGGGTCCAAATGTGGAAAATTTACAGAAGTTTGACATAGCGCAAGGTGACTTTGCACTTTGAAACCGTTATATTCCGCGTTAATCAGACGAAAAAGAGATCGATAAATATTACGGATACACAAGAGAGTCTTGGGAAGTAAAGTAACGGAAGTAACGCGTTACTTGTAACGTGTTACTTTTTAAGTAACTCTCCCTAGTAACGCGTTACATTTCATAATAGTATATACAGGGTGGCCCATTTTAATCTTTCTACAAAAATATCTCGAAAACGGTTTCACATAAATAAACCGAACAACTCAAATAGGAAATACCATGGGCACATCGAATGGTGTTGTCGCTCTGGCTCTCAGGACCACCCTTCGTGGGGCCCCAAGGCCCGACTTTTAAGATTTTACGGAAACATGAGGCGAGTGATACTTCGTTCGATAGACCTTTAGAAACTTAAAAGCGTTGTGGAAAAAGATATTTCATATCGTTCACCGTAGTCAAAAAGACGGAAAACATGGTGCTGGTCAGCCGCGTAACAATATTTGAAATATAGGAGGGGGCAAGTCTTTTTGTTGCGCCTCTCTCTCAAGAGCGCCCCCCCCCCCCATCACAGCGCGTAATTTCCACTAAGTTTTACAGTATTACTGTAGTTTTTATTTGCATGTGTGTGGGAAAATAGTTGTAATTTACGAAAAAAGCTATACATTTGAAAAATTAAAATATTAGACTTACTTGAAGTAAAGACAGCTTCTACACCCGCCCAATGTATTCATTCAGCACAAGAGTTGCACATTAGTAAAACTAGTAGACCTCATTTGATTTGCGTCGGGATACGTATGAAGTACAGTTTATTAATAATTAATCACTAAATAGTACATCATTGTTCCGTATACGTTCGGTACCAAAATTACATTCTCTCTCCAGGACTCAGGCTGAAGACATATCACAACCACAAAGATTTTTTTTTTCTGCAGTGATCAACAGACTCTTACCCATACACGCACACTTTTGTTATTTTACTTTCACACCACATTAATCTTCAAATGTTTCAGTACGTAGACTGTACTACACTTTGTATTCGTATACCTGACTAGAGATTCAAAATAGCCGAATTTTTGAGACGTGCTTTATTTTCACTTTTTTAAAATCGGCTTTTGGAGAGAAAATGGAAATTTTCGCTCTTTTAAAACATCTAACATTTCATAAGTGCCACCTTGGTTGCCTTACCATGATATCAAGTTCTTGAAATTTATACATCTTGAAATGTGTGTTGTTTCGGTTGCTTAAAGTCAAACTGGCAGGCAAGAAGAAAGTATCATCGCCGTTCCGGAAACACTATTGTTTCAGATACTCTTCAAAACCGTCATTTATTCACTGTCACTGTCATTTATTCATTAAATATGTAATATTAAAAAAAAAATCCCAAGCCAAAAAAGCATAGAAAAAGTATTCTTTTTTTTAGAGCAGTTTTTTTTCTTTTCAAGACCTTAGATCACTATTCAGAACAGTTGTTGTTCCCACCACTAACTTTTCACTAAAACTTTTTTGCCCTTAAACTTTATTCCAAGAACTGTACAAACAATTCGTTCGAACTAGAAAACCCTATACATTAACTCTTCTGAAACTTCCACTTTTTCAGGTAAATTTTAGACTTTCACTCAAGCAGCTATTGCGTCGAGATTATTTATCGTAGGATCATGGTTCATATCCCGTTTTGTTCGGAATGAAGCAGTGTTTTCCTAATTTGTAATTTTCCCAAAGATGTACCTAAGACAATAAAATTCCCGTCCAAATTGGGAAAAGGGATTTTTAAAAAGAAGTCCCCATTTCCTGTGAATTTCTTCCATCCGGTACACAACATGGACATGCGAATGTTACCAAAAAAACTTTGCTTCAGTCCAAACAAAACGAGGTATGAACCATGATCCTGGGGTAAATAGTCTTGGTGCTAAAATTCATTTACTATTTTTTCCCGACCCATTTTTCCTAATATTTACTAATCTATTGTTATTCAACAAGCTCTAATGTCAAGACTCTTTATCGTAGGATTATGGTTCGTAACTCCTTGTATTTGTAATGAAGGAATGTTTCCAACTGTACCATTCAAATTTCCTTATTATGTTTCAGAAGTGAAAAAATCCCTCTCAAATTGGAAAAAAAAGAGACTTTTGTCAGGAAAAAATAACTTTTCCGGAAATTTGTTCCCCCAGATACATGCTAGCGCCACGGCAGTGGTACAGTTCGAAACGTTACTTTATTACAAACAAAATGAGGTACGAACCATGATCCTAAAATGAATACTCTTGACACTAGAGCTTATTCAATAACAATACATTAGTAATTATTACCCAAAAATGGGGAGGGAAATTTAGTAAATCAGCTCTAGCACCAAGACCATTTATTCTAGGATTATGGTTTGTACCTTCTTGTTCGTAATGAACCAGCGTTTTCAATCGTACCACTTCCATGTCCCTATCATATACTTGAGGGGAGAAATTATCGCCCAAAATGTATAAAGAAATAGCCGGAAATTCAAATTTTCAAAAATTAACTTTCTCGGAAATTTATCTCCTCAGATACATGACAGCGCAGCGGTAGTGGTACCGTTGGAAACGTTGCGTCATTACGAACAAGATGAGGGACAGACCATGATCCTACGACAAATAGGGATGACACTGAAGCTACTTAACTAAACACATTGATTAAAAATGTGTAACAGGAGAAAAATCAGAACTTTTTGAAAAATCACTATTTACCCTACGGTCGTGGTTTGTATCTTGTTTTGTTTGGAATGATGGTAGGTTTTAAACGGTACCACTCACATCTCCCTAAGGGGAGGAATTACCGAATAAAGAAAAGGGTCTCATGAAAAATCCCATTTTTTCCACTTTGGGCAGGATATTCCCGCTTCTGGTACATAATAGGGAAATTTGAGTGGTACAGTTGGAAACATTTCTTTATTCCGAACACAAGGTACGGACCATGATCCTAGGATTAATAGCGATGTGTCAGGATTTTAAAAAAAATGCTCTAAAATTTATCCTTTTCTTTTATCCTTCGTTCATGTTTGTGACGTCAATGCCCCCAGGCATCGCAAGCGTAACTGCAAAATGCCCATGGAACATATTCTTTGATGCTTCCCCACTTGAATGAAAAAAAAAAAACGTGTGAAAAGCTTTACTAGGAATTTATAAAGCAAATTCCGAAGATCGACGATATGGATGGATCAGATCTGTACCAAAAGTCCCCAAAGGGTTAACATATTTGCCCTTCTTTTTCTTATGAGTGATCGATTATCCTTGATTATTGAACTTCTCATATTTATTATTCTTCAGAATGCATTAATTAAGTCTCTTTTTCTTCTAATAATGGGGGAACAAAGGTGGAAAGTACTTTCTTTATTAAAGTTGAAATATTTAAAAGAAAAAAAGTTCAAAATTTGACAGACATAAAAGCGGTGGAAAAACTTTTTAAAAAGCCGCTTTTTGGACCCTTGCGTACGTAACATCCCACTTTTAATATATCTATTTAACAAGAACGGAATAATATAGTTTCAATTTTATTAAATGTTCATTGTAAAAATAACGAGCCACTGTGATCCTATAGCTCATTTCGACACCAAAACTGCACAGTTTAAAGAGTAGAATTCAAACTTTACCAAAGACTGTTGCACGGTAGGGGATATTTGTGAATTCTCTACACTGTTCCTTCACGTCCAGTGAGTCAAGCCTGTCTAGGTATGCACTGCAAAATGGTCATTGTGGACCTCAGATAAGTTTTGAGACGCCGCTACATTTAGAAACTTCTCTCGGCAGTTGCAGACGTTGCCGGGATGACAAAGAGGAGACGGACTTTGAGCACTTCAGGAAACAACCCTCTTAGTGTATTTCTTCACAGAGTTTCTTGAAGTTCTCAAGCAGGTCTCTCAGATTTTTTGAGATGGGATAGTGGTGAGCAACTGTTGCATCTGTAGTTGTAGTCGGTGCGGATTGACATGGTATTCTTTTAAAATGTCACTAATGTCTTGAGAAAAGTTACCCTCCAGAATTGCATACTCTTTTGCACGATACTTCTTCAGTCCAGGCTGATGGAATCGACTCAATTTTGCAAATGATATCGTCCAAACATTCATAATAGGTTGCATGTAATTTCTCTTCTGCGGTGTTGAATTTGTAATTTTTCGCGGATGCCTGCGAGCGTTCTAGTCTTTTCGGGGTCTGTTTCCTGCGCGGTAGCAGAGGAGATCTTTGTATGTTCTGTCAAAGGTTCCCCTATACATTCAGGGCAACAAAAGGAATAATTAATATATGTACAGCGATTAATATATCTACAACGCCCTTGGTGCAATATTACATCCTTTTTTGTTATATCGAAGGCGCCCCTACACAATCAGGGCGACAAAAGGAATAATTAATACATGTACAGCGCTTTTGGTGCAATATTATATCCATTTTTGTTCTATCGAAGGCGCCTCTTTACAACCAGGGGCGAAAAAAGGAATAATATATCTACAGCGCCCTTGGTGCAATATTACATCCTTTTTTATTCTATCGAAGGCGCCGCTATACAATCAGGGGCCACAAAAGGAATAATTAATATATGTACAGCGCCCTTGGTGCAATATTATAACCTTTTTTTTTTTATCGAAGGCGCCCTATATAATCAGGGGCTACAAAAGGAATAATTAGTATATGTACAGCGCTCTTGATGCAATATTATATCCTTTTTTATTCTATCAAAGGCGCCCCTTTACATCCAGGGGCGCCAAAGGAATAATTAATATATGTACAGCACCCTTGGTACAATATTACATCCTTTTTTGTTATATCGAAGGCGCCGCTATACAATCGGGGGCCACAAAAGGAATAATAATATATCTACAGCGCCCTTGGTGCAATATTACATTCTTTTTTTTTGTTATATCAAAGGCGCCCCTTTATAATCAGGGGTGACAAAAGGAATAATTAATATATCTACAGCGCCCCTTGGTGCAATATTATTTGTTTTTTCTTCTATATATTTTTTTTATTCATATAGTAATTTTTATTTCTTTATTGTATTGTATCAAAGGTGCCCTAGACAATCAACACCAAAAGGAACAGAAAAAGTGCCCATTAGTTATAATAATACAAAGCACTCTATATTTTGTCGAATATTTGGTAGTGCATACAAAACAGTGGTTTCGTACATAAACTTTTCATTCTTCAATCAACTTTAAAAAAGGCAAAGTAATTATTAGGCGCGTTCGGCGCCCCCAATAACTTCTACCAGAACTTAGGAGGGGGCAATGCCCCTTGCCCCCCTTCTTGTTACGCCACTGGTGCTGGTATCAGATGAAACGTCTAGTACCACTAATATGAAATCGGTTTGAGATGAACAGAACAAAAAGTAAAACAGGAAAATGGCATAGGACACGTCGAATGATGTTGTCGCGACCGACTTTCATGAGGCCCGGGGCCGAACTTCGAAATTTTAAATAGAAACATGCGTTGAGTGATATCTCATTTGATAAATCTTCAAACATTCGATAAAATCAAACAAATATCATGCAGGCGAGAGTTGAAGAAAACCAACATTTGAACACATTGCTCTAAAAACAGTATTGTTCGACAATTTTGTTTTGCATTTCAGTTGATTAATTTTTGCATGAAATCATTGCCTGCAATAAAAAAAAAAGTACCATCTAACACGAATTTTACGTACTTTTTCTGTACAGAGACAGCTATCTCTTACAAAAACACATTTCTGGTAATTTTGTTGCGTAGTTTCAATTTGCAAAACCAAGGTTCTCATTTGCAATTTCACCTTTCCTTCCTGCTTCCTCCACTTACAGAGGAAGGTTGGAGCGATAATTTTCTAGGAATTAGTCTCCTTCTTCGCATTATTGCACTTTTACTCTAACCATCTTTTCCTCTGTTGCAACAATCTCGAGCCGTGGTATGATAAAAACCCTCTGCGATTTCCTATTCGAATTTTTCTTCTGTATCATTCACTCAATGTTTCCAATTAAAGTTTTGAATTTGGGCCTTGGGGCTCCAGGAAGAGCGGCCATGGAGGGCACAACAACAACACCATTCGATGTGTCCCATGGCATTTCCTATTTGAGTTATTGTTCGATTCATTTATGTTCAACCGTTTTCATATTAGTGGTACTGGACATATCTGATACAGGCACCATATCTTAGCGGCCATTTTGAATATTGTGACTGATATGAAAAATCTTTTACCACAGCGCTTTTTAGTTTCTAAAGATCTATCAAACGAGGTATCACTCGCCCCATGTTTCCATTTAAAAAATTAAAGTCGGGCCCTGAGCTCCTATGAAGGGTGGCCCTGGGGGCACTGTGGATAACACCATTCGATATGCTCCATGGAATTTCCTATTCGAGTTTTTGTTTGGTTCATTTATGCTCAACCGTTTCCGAGATATTTCCGTGGAAAAATTAAAATGAAACATCATATCTATACAGGGTGTTAGTTGTACTGGTAATTTTTATCTTCCTCTCGTTACAGTTGCTTGTTGGTTTTACTATATTTCGTATTTGGTTTAGAGTAGTAGACAACCCTCCTGTTTTAAGCACAATTTTTAAACATTTTCTCGTCAGGAGCTCATTTCTCCCCATTTAATAGAAATGACAGTGAAATGCCGATTACAATTATGAAAAGGCAGGTAAAATTAATTCTTGGAGTTTGTTTTACGTTTGCTTTCTCTTTACATAGGCAATCTTACTTTAAAAACATTACTCCTTTTGAGATTTTCTACAACTTCAATACTCTGCAATAATTTTATAGCTGTTTAGTGCACTAAAATGTTTTAAATACAAGCATTTTTTTAAAATTATTCATTCACTTAAATTTTTCTTTCAAGAAAACCAGTCGATATGGTCAAATGTTTTACCGGACGTAACTTTTGGAGTAAACAGCATTATTCACACAGGAACCGAGGAAGCCGCGGTGGCTCAGTGGTAGAGCGTCCACCTCTGGTGCTTGGGGTCCCGGGTTCGATCCCCGCCAAGTGAACTTTGTGGTGGACAAATACCATGTGCGTGGGTTTTCTCGGGATTCTCCCGTTTCCTCCCACTTTCTGCATTCCACCATTTCATTCATTACTCATCATCACCGTCTCCTTTAGCCTAATCGGCATACCCGTGGGACGTAAAACTCAAGGATTTCACACAGGAACCAAACAATCTATTTTCTTTCTGACGCAAGGCTTTTATGCATATGCTACAGTCCTACTAGGGGAATCTGAAATAACCATTATCTGGAAATTCAGTTTCCCACAAATATCCTACCAGCAGAGGTAAAAATACCCATGACGACTCGTGCTAATTAAAATTAACACATAAATTATTAAGAGTAATCTCGAGAATAATCCCAATTTCTACCTTAACTTTGCTTTTTCATATGTATGTTCTGTTGGCAAAGATCCCCCGAATCTTGCTTAATGTTCCATATTTTAATTGCTAGCTATTTTATCATCTGTTTTTTCTCTCTCTTTCCTAATTCATATAGAAAGCCTGTTGATTAAAACTGACTTAAGCCTTTTATACATAATCGATTATTATAATATATATTGTATCAAATGTTTCATCACAGTGAAATCTGAACATGAACGATACCAAGTTTTATCCAATTTTAGGGTTGCTTACATTTCTTACAACTGTTCTGAAAGATTTGTTTTTCCATTTCTATCCTACATTGCACCAAAGAAAAACGAAAATCACTGTGTAGTAATGCTAAAGTTGAATATGGTGTGGACATGAGAAACTGCTGAAAATATTATTTTTGCATTCAAGCAACATACTGTATTACCTAGGTATGTAACTGTAAAACCACCGCAGATTGGCCTCCTAAATTCACACAATTTACGGGAAAGTTAATAGAATTAGACTAAATTTAAGCATTAGACTAACAAATACAGTATACACTCAAATGTATCAGGGGCGTATTTTATGGGCAACCGAGGCTACCGGTCGTAGTCCATAAATATTAAGAAAGAAAGTTAATATAACACGTATAAACTAATTTAGAATTATAAGTTTACAGATTATTATCTTCTTTTCATGGTAGTAGTTTCTCTGTATTCTTCACAATACATGAATAGTACTAACTGGGTAAGAGACAGCTGTTAACGCCCTGAACTCAATCTCTTTCGCTTTCTTAGAGACTGTTGATGTGGCACCATCTTGGCATACCACTATTGATTGTCCTGTTACTGCCAACAGAAAAAATCGTATCAATGCTTGCGTGTCCTCGTAAAAGCACCACCTTAACAATCTGCTAGCGAGATACCGTATGGGCTGAAAACCAGGCAGGTTTCCTCTGTGTGAATCGGTTTTCGTAGGCGGAACGACAGAGTAAATGGAAATTATAGAACAATGACATAGCAGCCATTTAGAGGATATCTGACAAGGAATGGACATGAACGTGTCATCGGAATATCCGAATCAAACCTAGTCTATTCGAGAAAACATAACAAAGATATGTTCATGCACAAAAAATTAGATGCCATGGATAATGGTTTAAGTCTCTTGGTCCCATTAACCCTGTTACCTATAAAGAAAACTCTTAGACTCGCAGTGAAATAGCTATTGCATCAACACTGTTCATTGGAAAGTCATGGTTTATAGTTCGTCTCTTCAGCATGAAACACGCTTTCCAGAGGTGCTATGAATTGGGACACAAAACGTACTTGAACAGGGAAAATTGGGAGAGTGTCGGGGAAATTCCCTCCACAAATCCCTCCCATCAATTCCTTGAACCCCTCTGGAGTGACCCCGGCTAAAAGCACACAATCCTGATATATCTCGAAAAATACTAGAGGAGATAAGAAATGTGTGTACCAAGTTTTCTATTGATAGACAAAATAGATAAGAGGGAAAAGCTTGTATACCAAACACACGCTTTCCCAAAATACCGATCACGATCAACGATGCTAGCAATGATTGTGAATTGAAATCAATCAGTTTTTGGTTTAAAGTTTTCTTTCTTTCTTTTCTTTTCTTTTTCTTTCTTTTATTTTTGTTGAGAATTGTTTCACATTGAGTTATACAGACACTTAGTAAGCACAGACATTTCACAAATAAAAGATATCTTGTATTATTCTTTTAAAAAGTGAGATTTAAAGGGCAGTTCCGGGGAAGATTCTGTCCCAGAGCTACGATATAGCCTCCAAAGCACCATATCTCTATTCATGTTCAATGTAAGTTTCCACTATTTTCGCAGAATTACTTTTCACTCCATGCGTATTAAAAAATCCTTCCGTGGGAAAACTCATTTAAAATCATCACAGTCTACGAAAAGAATTCTTTTTTTTTTTAAAGTATAATATTCCTGTAAAATAATAAGTCTGTAACATATCTCTGAATTAAATATAAATTCGAAATAAAACTCTACTTCATATTTTGTTAGTTACCAAGGATGGCTTCTGATTCCCTTAATAAGCCCAGTTAATTCCCACATATTTTGGCTGTATAATTTCTCTCTTTATTTTCATTGAAAATTCATGCACATAACGAATTAAATGAGCTGTTTCTTATATCTTAGAATATAAGATAAGATATATTCAAACCAAGTTGTTTGCTCTTCCCTCATTCCTTGTTTGTCTTTTTCATTTTCCCATTTTCGAATCAGGAAGAAATTCAACTCCAGTGGCTGAAGGCTTGTGATCTGAAGGTGACAAATACTCCCCTCTTAAGATATTGTCATCGCTCCTAAGTCGTACGGTTCACAAATGGACTAAGAAAGAACAAGAGCCAAGTTCTTATTACACATGCAAACAGGTTCTACCTACTGAACATTTTTGTAATCGATCCAGTGACGTAATTAAGGGGAGGCAAACGGGGCTTGTGCCCTGAGCGCCGGGTTGGACAAGCGCCAAAGTGGTAAAATATTTGTTCTTCATTATAAGGCAAGGAAAAGAATTTTAGCAAACTCAAGATCATAAAAAAATACCTCAGAAACTTAACAGGACTGTGTCGACTCACCAACCTTAGGGTAATATAAATAGAGCATAAGTTAGTTTCAAAGCTATCTTTTGAGAACATTGTAAAAACCTTTGCAGTCAAAAGAGTCCGCAAAGTCAAATTTTAGTTTCAGTTGTTTGTATTTTCATTTAACTTACATCGATATAAGGATTTTGCAAAATGTCCGAGTATAATACTCGAGACAACAACTTTACTGTTGGTCATAATTAAATATTCTATTGTAAAGCAACAGACTGTTGATTCATTCTACACATATGTACATTCCGATATAATTCCAAAAACATTGTGATCTGCAGTTATTATGATAAAACTATAAGAATATTTCAAGCATGGGTCATTCCATGTCAAATCACCTAATTTTAAAACATGACCGTGCGTCACTACCTCAGATTCTCTTTAAAAATTTTTCATACATAAATACCAATGAAATTCTGCTAAATTAATTTTTTCCGATTTTTTTGGATGAGAAATGGGCCGGATTTTTTTTAAATGTGAATTTGGCGCCAATTTTACTTTCCGTACTCAGCATCACGGAACTAAAATTACCATAACTTCCTTATTTTTCAAATTATTGGGCCCACTTAGGTGTCAAATACAAGCTTAACTTGCGCTCTTTGAGACGACCCTAAGAAACCTTATAAAACATTACACTGTCGAACATTAATGGGCATAAAAAAAATTAGGGCTTTTTACAAATTGTACCATTGCTCAAATGTTATAACTATGAAACTTTTGAAACTTTTTTGTACATTCATCTTAACACGTACATGATATGGTTTAAAAATAAAAAGGGTGTTTCGTATGTGCATTAAATTACTTGTAATACACATCTATAATATATTTTTACATTCAATCACTGGTAAAATTGTGTTTTTTAAAATTATCATTGTCCACCTATTATCACAGGGGAATTGCCGTATAATATAACAATAAGAAAGTTTGATTCATATTAGATTTGAATTCTCTATTCTCAAGGAAAACTAGGAATCATCTAAGTGACTACAACTAGTAAACCTCCACAAAAAGTATTTTATCATCATCAATATGAAACTTTGACTAACTTTTTTGTTCCTATGCCAGCTAAAAGCCAGCAAACGTTAGAAGGTTGCGCCTTCTGTGCAAGAGATTATGCACATAATTCATTGGATAAGGGATGCCGGGACTCGAATCTGTTAGAAATATACTTCTTCCGTAAAGCTTCAAGATGGAACAGAAGATGTGGGAAAAGGCATAATTTCGTAAATATCTTGAGTAGCACTAGGAAGTTTTATTCTGTAGACTATTCGGATGGCATGTCGTTTTAGTATTTTCAGTTTTTCATAATGACGCTGGAGTGCGGCTATCCATGCAGTGAATCCGTAAGTCAGGACTGGTCGAAAGAATACTTTGTAGGTGTTAAGAACGGTATTAGCTCGTGGTCCCCAAGTAGTACCCGTGAGACGTTTGAGGAGGTTAATCCCGTTATATGCTTTCTGTATTACATTCTGAAGGTCAGGGCGCCAAGTAAGGTGGTGGTTAAAAATAATACCCAGATATGTTACATCTTTACCTGGATGAACCAGTATGTTATCCACTTGGATATTCAGTAATGAAGGATTTCGATGTACTCGTGATCTGCGTTTTGTCGGGGGAAAGACTATTGCTTGTGTTTTATCTGGGTTGAGTTTCAGACGCCACTTCGTACACCAGGTGAGAAAAGTTTGAATTGCTGCATTAATTTCAGTACTTATACGATGAGTAGTTCGGCCTAATGTAAGAAATACAGTATTCTCTGCATACTGAAAAATATGTGTGTTTGGCGGCAATGGTGGCATATCTGCTACATATAGAAGATAAAGCAAAGGTGATAAGGCAGACCCTTGTTGTACTCCAGAGAGAATAAATATCGGGTGCGAGAGAGTGTCATTAAGAGCGACATAAGCAATACGGTTGTGAAGAAAATTATAGGTAAACCTGATGTATGATATGGGAAGTGTCAGACGGATAAGTTCATATATGAGAGCTGCATGCCATACCTTATCGAATACCTTTTCCAGGTCGAAGAGCACTAGACAAGATGGAAATTGTGTATTAAACTGATTGGTAATAATATTAGACAGACAAAGTACCTGATCATTGATACTAAAACCGGGGCGGAAACCAGCCTGGTGTAGAGGGATCATATGATGTTCTGTTAGGTAAGAATGAAGGCGTCGAACAAGGATTCTTTCAAGAATTTTTCAATACACAGAAGTAAGTTGAATAGGCTGGTAAGAAGAAACAGTATGTGGCGGTTTATGTGGTTTTAGGAACATCAGTGTTTTGGAAGTCTTCCACTCACAAGGAACAAAACCTGTCCGAAGGATGAATGTATAAATGAGAGCAAGAAGGTAAAGGAACTGATAAGGTTCTTTAATATGTCGATAAGTGATCCCATCGAAACCAGGTGCAGTATTCTTCTCGTTATGGACAGTTCAACTGATACCCGTTACTGTAATTGGTTTTGTAAGAGCAGTCGTGTGCGAGAGAGTGCGATAGATGTCAGGCTGAAGACGAAAGGTGTCGAAATTAAGTTTCTCAAGCGGATGAAGACACTGAGAGTATGCAGGTGGTAACGAAGTAAAGATTCCCTGGAGATATGTTGCAAAAGCGTCGGCTTTATCCTTGTCACCTTGTAGTGGCGAATCTTTATCTATGAACGGATATGAAGTACGAGTGGATTGTCCTGTGAGCTGACGGAGGCGCTTCCAGTATTGTGTTGGATGAGCTGTTTCGGCTAAGGAATTACATACAGGCTTTTATCCAGTTGCGTAATTTATAAGCTTTAAGGTAATTGGAGACGGTGTGTTGAAGTTGACGATGATGACGAAGAGCTTCTTCGTTTCTGGTATGGATATATTCTTTGTTTCATATTAGTTTGATTCATATTAGATTTGAATTCTCTATTCTCAAGGAAAACTAGGAATCACCTAAGTGACTACAACTAGTAAACCTCTACAAAAAGTATTCCATCATCATCAATATGAAACTGTTGCTAACCCTCTCTCCACTTTAAAAAACTTAAATCTCTTATCTTCTTACACGAATTCAAAAATATTCTACAAAGCTTTTATAACAGATGTTAATATTGTAATATTGCTTGAGTTGAATCGTAAGACATAAATTACTGCTTTCTTTCCTTTTTTGTTAAAAGTCTGTTACTATACTCAAAATGCTTGAAAATATTATCAGTAAGTTTACAACTGTATGTTCTGCTATCTCTGGGTCATAAAATAAATTATATCCGAAGAATCTGCGATACATTAGATGGAAGGAAATTTCCACATCGAGCTCTTCTACATTGACCTTTCAATCAAAAGATAAATAAATTATCTAAATCACCAGTACAGGATTGATAATTTCTCAGATTAAGCGAACATGTTACCCTATGAATATTTCATGCAGATTACTATACGGATACAAATGTGTAAAATTTATAGAAGTTTGACTTAGCGCAAACTGACTTTGCACGTTGAAACCGTTATCTTCCGCGTGAATCAGACGAAACAGAGACATCGATCAATATTACGGATACGCAAGACAGTCTTAGGAAGTAAAGTAACACGTTACATTTTTTCGAAAGTAACTAACGGTAACGTGTTACAAATTTTGAAGTAACGTACCTAGTTTGCGTTACTTTTTTTGTGTTAAATTTCGAATGAAGAAGTATAATATATATATATATATATATATATATATATATATATATATATATATATATATATATATACAAGGGCGCCGATCCTGGGGGGCGAGGGGTCCCGGCCCCCCAAAGCCCATGTAGGCTCCTTTTGTATTTATGAATATACAATACTTGGCATAATTTGAGTGCAATTTGTCTTAAAATCTTCATATATATACCTTGTGCATCTGAATGGGCCTCCCCCACATTTACAAATAAATCGGGCCCCTTAACATATATATATAGGGTCTATATATATATATATATATATATATATATATATAGTTTCTTTCCTGTAAGTGATTTTCTTAGAATGGAGCAATGGAAAGAAACAGATATTTTAGTGCCACTGGCTGTTTTTGGAAAATGAGTACAGCCTCAGGGAAATCACGCGTAACGATTGCAAGCACGTGAAAGATTTTATCATAGAATTTGACAGCTCCAAATCAATACAATCAGTGAGTGAACTGCGAGCACTATGGGGTTGTTTTTCTAAAGATGGAGAATGAAATGTTTAAAATAGTGTGGTAGTTAGAATTTAAAACTTGAAATTATTCTCGGGAGCCAAGTACTCGATAGGAAAGTACCGGTATCTCTTCCTGTCATATGTTGAATTACATGCAGGATAAGGTTAAATCAAAAGATTAATCAACTTTTCTCTACAAACATGCAAGGCTTTATTTTCGTAAACTTAAGGACAAAGGATATATATATATATATATATATATATATATATATATATATATATATATATATATATATACAAGTGAAATAATTTTCTACTATTAGGCGGGAAACCAATTCGTTAAGCTTGGAGCCTTAAAGTGACACCATTCGATATACCAAGATGAAAAATACAACTTACGGTAAAAACAGCACTTGTCTACCCATGTCCGAGTCAGACTATCTTGTTGGATTAGAATTTAGAATTTGAATGAATTCTGGTTGATGCCTGGTATCACCCTTACATTTTTATATACAATGATTACATCATTTTAACCCTGAGGTTCTCTATAGTAGCTTTGTGTTTCTCCTAATGGCTTTCAACGCTACCTGACTACCTGAGAAGTTTATCAAACTATAAGTTAACAGTGTTTATCTAAAAATTATTTTCACCTAATTAAGTATTATTATATATTTTTTTACTATCTACAATTCCATTACTTAATTATTATTTGTTTTACAGCTGCTATTCCTAAAAAATACAAAAATAATATTGGTTATAACTTTAACAGAAGTAAAACTTCTTAATATATTTTGAACAGTATTATTATTTTTTTTTCAAACTCAACTCTTAAAGTTTCATTACAGAAAATATTTTACTGTTCTCACATTAAAAAAAAATATATTTTTCTTGATAGCTGAGGATGGTGGACAGAATTTAAAAGTAAAATGTCTGAAGTACTCCAGCGTTAAATATTTGTCAGCAGCCAGGAGTTCGTCCACGAGTTTGAAAAAGCATCTAAAAATAAGTATTCTCTTGTAGTAGTAGTAGTTAAATTTCTAGTGCAGACCGAAACAGGACACAGAAACATTCGGGATCAAGCTATTGTCCAAATTTGTTTACGCAGGCTTTTAATAATACTGTATTATATTAATGTCCTTTTCAATATAAGAACTAAAATCTATTTGTAGGAGAATTAGACAGGGATTGGAAAGATCTGCTTGCATCTCATTTTCGATAGTACGGGTACAGTGGTACTATGAAGGCATTGGGCTGGTAAAAAGGAAGGGAGAAAAACAAAGAAATTTCAAGTGGGAAGGCCAACTCCGTGATTGAAACGAGACATCCCGAATACGAAGAACGCTTTCATTGCACCGCTTTTCTTGGTATTCTTGTTATTTGTGAAATATATGAAAGTTGCATAGGGCTATTCTCTTTATAGTTATGGAGATATTAGAACTTGTCGCGGGGGGAATAGTTTCAATTGGAACATAGTGGGAAAAGATATAATATTCCATTTTCTCAAAAGGTTAAGGGTTTTAGTGTAAGTGACCGGTTTCTACCTATAGGGGATGCAGGCTAACTCAAGACAATTTAGTTGAAAATACGTATTGAAGTTGTTTTCAGTTCCAACAAGGGAACAATAAATTCAAGGGTAATGGCTCCTTAGTCCTTCCCTTGACTACACACATGTTCATGAGTCACTACTGGCTGTGTGTGTGCGTGTAGGCCTACTACACTGTTAACAGTGTTTTCTTAAATCTGAGCAACCGTTTCTTATCTGTGCACCGAGAATTTTTTTATAGAAACAAGAGTTTGGAATTCTCATTAACGAAAAATGAAGAAAGATGGAGGAGGATGTTTAAAGAGGAACGAGACACTATACTACTCTTTTCTAGGGATGCGCTCGAGTCGAGTCGAGACAGAATTTTTCTGACAAAATTAGAGTCGGGACACAGCTCTTCCAATAGAAAAATATATATTTTTCGAGTCGAGAAATCACTTTTACAGGACATTTTCGAGACGAGACAGTCTCAAATCTCTCCCGTGCACATCCCTACTCTTTTCCTTATGATTGATAATTATCAAATATCATTTCTAAGAAAATATTGTCTCGGTGCAGAGATATGAAATGGTTTCTTAAGTTTATTATTTTTTTAACAGTGTAACAGTAGTATATTGCGAATATTGTGGTGAGTTGGTGACATGTGATTTTAGTTATGCTACCGATAGTAACATTAAAATAATAATTTGAAATAATAATATAATACTAATTTATGGGATTCATCCTAGGGAAATGTATTAATTACACAATTCATATGGGTCTTTAATACGTTGGAGTCGCCGAATCGAACTGATCATACAAAAATATTACAAATATTGTTGTAGCTGAGAATCCGATTAACTGTTTGCTTTCTGGTATTTTCTTAACATTTCAGTTCACAGCGATTAGCAATAGACCATAATTTCACCCTTTCCAAACCCTAGAAAATAAATCACACCTTTTAAAAATTATTATTATTAAGTTGCAACTTCGATTGCTTTCCCTACTATCCTAAACCTCGAGAAGATGAAAAGAACCTTCCTTATTTGTATCCCGAACTTGTTGTTTCTCTAAACGTAAGCCTAGAATTGAAAAGCGTTTTAAAAAAAGAAACTCCATTATAGCTATGTAAAAACTATTCGCAGTATTCTCGTTCAGTTTCAGTACTATTCCGCTAGGTTTGCAAACCATTGCTAACGGTTAGAACGTACAGTACGCAAATAGCTGCATATTTGTGACACCAAAACTGTAGTAAGGATTGCGTTCTTTGTGCAATACTCTAAGCGTAGAATTGTTTCATTTGGTGAATTTGGTTTTCTTTAAAATCCGAAAGTGAAACATTAGGCTTACAGTACATGTATCGAAGTTCGCATTTACACCGGACGTTTTATAGACTGATAGCTGGAAGGAAATGAGGTTTTATGTGCAAAATTGTCATTTTAAGTTGCTATGTGCATAGGGAAAAGGGAAAATTCATTTGAATAAGCATTTATGGCAATTGTGACCTAAGCCCGTCTCAAAGTAGAAAGATGACGTACCACAACGTACGATTCCGTTCACCATGGTTTTATTCAAGGTACCATCCTGGCATTCGTATGCTGTGACTGAGGAGAAAGCTGGAAAGCCTCAGTCAGGATGGCCGGCGGGAGGGTTCGAACTCGTTCGCTTCCGCAATTGCCTGCTCCGAGAACTGATGTGCGACGCTGGGTGAACGCCGCAGAGTTGAATACCCACTGGAAATCTAACGAGGGGCAGCATAAACAGAACTCCAACGTTTTAGCTACTAGAGGAAACCGGAGCTCTCTCTATAGATTGTCTTTCTTTAAACATCGTATTGGTTCTATAGCCTATCTTCTGTTTCATGATTCAGTTTCTAATTTTCGGAAACAATTTAAGAAAGCCGTTATTGTAATCATAGTCGTGTCCAATGGCAAGGGAGAGGTGAGGGGTCGTTCGCCCTCCCCAGTGGAACTCTTCGTAGTATTTGCATAGGCGTATGCAGGTAGGGGGCGGCAAAGGCAGTTCTTATGAAGCCCCGTTCATCAAGGCCCTTAAGCACTAGCATCTATGACATATAAAATTTGGAGGGACATCACAGCAAGTTCTGAAAATGGTAGTTCCTAACCCAACCTGTTTACTATATTCAATTCCTTTTGTAACTTTTCTTCTTACCTTCACGGGCTCCGTAAGAACTCTGAACCCTGTTGTAATCATTTCACAGCCTGAATATTATATTCCAAGTAAATATAATTTTTATTTTTTAAAGAATTACAAAATCAATTTATTTTATTCAAGTTTAATTAGATTTTTTTGTTGACAAATGTTTTTATTTTATTTTCAATTTAATTAATTATTTTTTGCTTTAAAAATTCCTCATAATTTTTTATTTTTGCACAAGTGAGCAATTATTTTATTTATATGTTATTCTGTTGCTAGTAAATATAAATTAAATTAGAGTAAAACATTGTATATTTTGTACTCAAAAATATTGAGGGAAGCGCCCCTTCGGCCCCCGCCAGAGACGCCCATGCTCTTAAGGATCATTCTCCGGGTGGGCCCTTATACTTCCAGTCCACCTCTATCCTACATCCGCTGTAGTTGGAAATTAAATAAGGAGAGAAATTTTAGAAGAAAACAGTTTATTACACAGTTAGAATGGCAAATTTTTACTTTGACTCAAAAAGTGACTTCAACCGATTCATCTGATCCGGTTCCCGGAGCAGTTTAGGAATCATTCCTAAACTGCTCCCGGAACCGGATCAGATGAATTCCTTAGAGTTACTAACATAGTGAAAGTAATGTACGATGTTAAGTATATACTATAAGTACATGGGCCAAAATTTTACTAAACATCATTCCTAAAGTCTTCCGAGAAATCAATTCAGGTGAAGCGGTGACTATCAATTTTGAGATCGAAATGGGGGGCTACCGCCCCCCAAACCCCCTCTCAAGTACCATAAAAACATCCAAAACAACAATAAATAATGAAACCACTACTATAAACCTAATTTAGAAGCGGAAAACAACTCAAGAATAAAAATAATATAAATTTAAAAAATGAAAACACTCACCGCTAATGATAGACATATCCAGCATGCCGTAAAAATTGAAAATATCGCTCTCCAACTTGCGCAATACTCTAGTTCACATTACTGAAAAATGTTCCTTTCGCACAGACGTCTATTTATTAAACCGAGCACATTTGCTATTATTACAAACAAGAAAAACCAATAAACGCCCACTTCTCCCATACTTCGGAAGTAACTTCAGCCTTCGACCACAACCATCACAGGTTTTTCTCTAACTCAATTAAACCACATAGTGCCGCAAAGCGATATGAGTTAATATCCGAATCTAATACAAACTTATTTAAAAACGACAAGCTCAAATTCTTTGTATTAAATTCATGAAACGGTTTCTCATTTGCTAACTCGATCGTCGCCATGAAACGAAATTCAATTACGCGCTACCCGCATGCCACCAGCAATAGCACACACATACAAGCAGACAGAACATGTGACATCACACTAACAAACTACCATATGACTGTACAGAGACACCTGGTGGGAAAGATATGAACTAAGACGTCACACCAAAGGCACGAACAGTTCCAACAAGTGACTCACGCAGAAACAATTCCAGGAAGCGACTGAACCTATAAGAACCGATTAAAGTCACAGTTTGAGTCAAAGTAAAAACTTGCCATTAGAATAGTTATACAGTTCATGGTGATTATTAAAAAGAGTGAAGAAGTGATTGCGTATTACATTTCTTACAAAATTAAAGCATATTTTCTTCTTTGTACGTTTTTCTCCTTAAGCATAATAGATGGCAGAATAGTGACAACGAACCCTATTGAAAAAAACTGCAAGCATTGTCAACATAATAATACATTTGGACAAAAGACTGAAAGTATTTAAATTGGTTTTTGTACTCAAGTCGAATAACAGTTTAATATTTATTATTAGTTAGAAGTTCTTCTTTCATATTTCATAACACAAGGTAGATTCTTTAATATAGTACAATATATGATTAAATGAGAATATCCGTGGTGCTATAGGTAGACAAAACATTAAATTATTTTTGAAGAAGGGAACTAGTAGAATTCACTATATGTGATTCCTACTATACCTTATAATTTGTTGCTTAAAACACTGTAAAAGATCACTTCTCTTAACTGTGTTACATATCCCGTATAGCCGACATACCACAACCTCAGCCTTCATTACATGCACTACAATTTGCTGATGCTTATAGCGTTGGGATCCTTTATTTATCGTATTAATCCATGGACGTATCGCCATTCCAATTTTCTCTGGATCCCTATTCTGTTGCGAAGTCATTGGTTGGTATAGCCCAATCATCTGAAAAAAGTAAAATAAAATATAAGATTATATACAAAGTAGCCTATATCCTCACAAAATGATTATATCACTCAAAATAATAAATACACAAAAAGACTAGGAATTCATGCACAATATGCAATCTACGAGGGCTAGTCAAGAAAGACTTGGACTGATTTTTTTTTTAGGCAATTTATTATTACTCAGCAACAGGCACATGATCCTTTTCAAAGTAGTCCCCGCCCATTTGAATGCACTTTTTCATTCGAGTCTTCCAGTCCTCAAACACGTGTCGCAGGCCATTCTTTGAGAGGTCCTTCAAAACCGCCTCCGATGCCTTCAGAACCTCGGGATTATCGGAGAAGCGGCGTCCACGCAGTCTGGATTTTAGGGCAGGGAATAGAAAAAAGTCGCACGGTGCGGTAGGCGTCTCCGCCATCCTCAAACCTTTGCAACAGCTCCCTGCAAGTCTCCACTCGAACGGCCTTCTGCTCTGGTGTCAGGAGTCGCGGAATCCATCGCGCACACACTCGGCTCATGTGGAGGTGGTCATGCAAAATTTTGAAGGCACTGCCATGAGATATGCGTAGTGCGGCTGCCAGATCGTCGATACTGATGCGGCGATCTTCTCTAACAATGACTGCTGCCGTGTTAATGTTCACCTCAGTAACAGCTGACGCTGATACACCTGGTCCACCAGCTTTCGTGATTGTCATTCGGCCCTCTTTAAACTCTTTGAACCACCAGAACACGGTACTTCGTGGCAGAGCGTCACCTTTGTAGGCTGCTCTCAACATTCCTAGAGTTTCTGTTGCACTTTTCCCCAGGCGATAGCAGAACCATATAGCTGCAAATTGTTCATCTCGTAATGACTCCATTTCTTCTACAGGCGACTTCTAGAGGCGGCGCAGAACATCACCTGCAATAAAAAGTCGTGGTTACCAAACATGCAATGATTCCTTAACAACATTTCATATATATGCACAGCAAGACCCACCCTACTTGTATGCCAAACTATGAAGCTCCAGCGTTAACAGAACTGCCGGGAAAAAAATCAGTCCAATTCTTTCTTGACTTGCCCTCGTAGATTTCTTGATTGCGACTTTCACAATCTTTTAGTCAAATGTCTAAATGCCATACGTTATTTCTTTATTTCTTATATTACTATAATTTTACCAATCTGTTTTATTTAAGAAATTAATATTTGAATTATTAATTTAAATAATACTTATTAATACACACAATAATAGTTTGTTTTTTTGCCTAGTCTAACAGAACATTAATCAAGGAGAGGAGGCCCAAACAAGTGAATAGCTAGAGTACAAACTATTGCAGTTATCATGGTGTTACATATAATTAAAAAAAATAGTTTCAAATATTAAAATGAAACATATAACACTTAACTGTAGTACGTGTACATTCACAATTATAGTCCCATTAAGAAGTCTAAAGGGACTTTCGGGAAACTGATGTGACATCTCCCTACCCGCTACCACGGCTTGATAAATACTTGGCCAGTTACTTAGAAGCATCCTTTATCCGTTCCGAGTAAATCCAAAACACAAGAAGAAAAGAGAAAATGTAAGAGTAAAATGACATACCTTAGTACAAAATGGCCTGCTATGCCTTTTTGCCCTAACGATAGGTATGTCATTTTATCCTTCAACATTTTATCAAGCAGAAACAACAAGCAACCAAGGTCTTTGCTTTTACATCTTTCAAAACACTACGTTGCCTTTCTATAATCCCACGTTAATGTATAATCTTGATTAAAGTGTTAAAACAACAATACGTTTTTGAATTACAATAAATTTGAAAAACTTATAAAAATATTTGGCATATTACTTTTCAAAAATAACATTTCACGGCGTCCATATCGAAACTTCAGTTCCGCCAATTGCAGAAGATTACTGTTGCCAGCTCCATCCTTAAATTTAAAATTCTCAGAGCTCTTCCTTGCATCAGTCGTTCGAAAGCCCGGTATGTCGTTTTATCATGGTATGTCATTTTAAGCCAGTTATCCGGGGATACTAGCCTACAATGACACAAACCACTTTTATTAACGCGAATAAATCCATAACCAAAGAGTTAAGAATGTTATTTTTTGTTTTAGTACCAGAACGTTATAGTAGTAGAAAATGAATCGATCTGGGCCATATGAGGCCAACATCGCTCTACTCAGGAGCCCCTGGGAAATTGAGCACCTTACACCGTGAACACACGGTCTTTTACGACCTCCATTTTAGGGGTGAATTTATTCCCTTTTATGAGTACTTTTTAAGGGATGTACTCGTTCCCTTTTATGAGCATATTTTTAGGGGGTGAACTCGTTCCCTTTTATGAGCATATTTTTCAACCCCTATTTTAACATATCAGAACATCAGACTACGTAACATAACGAACACACAGCAGAGCGGATCACCCATATTTGAACATAGCAAATTACACAGAGACTACGAAACATAGTGAAGATTAAAGGATGAAATCGTTTCCATCCCTTATTTTAACATAACGATCATAGCAAAGAATATGGGTGTACTCGTTCCCTTTTATGAGCATATTTTAACATAGCAGAACTAGTAAAATAGTATGACTTATTTTCCAACCCCTATTTTAATTACGAACACACAGCAGAGCGGGGTTCATTTTTCAACCATTATTTTACCATAGCAGATAAAACATAGCACGGATGTATTCGTTTCCACAGCATAGATTTAGATTCGTTCCCTTTGAACATGGTAGAACATAGCAAATTCGTTCCACCCCTATTTTAACATAGCAGGGGTGTACTCGATCTAATGTTAACATAGCAGTTGGCCTATTTTTCCACCCCTATTTGAGCATAGTTCATTTTAGGGGTGAACTCGTTCCCTTTTATGAGCACATTTTTAGGGGTGAACTCGTTCCCTTTTCCAACCCTATTTGAACTTAGCAGAGAATACATAAAACTACTCCAACCCCTATTTTAACATAAGATTCATTCCCTTTTATGAGCATTTTTTCAACATAGCGGACAATGAACATAGCAAAGGGGTACGAACACACAACTATTTAACATAGCAGGGGTGTATTCGATCCACCCCTATTTTAACATCTTACATAGCAAAGACTACTAAGACAATAATGAGGGTGTACTCGTTTGTATTCGTTCCATCCTCTATTTTAACATAACGAACATATCAGAGAATAGGGGTGTACTACAGCAGAGCGGACCACCCCTATTTGAACCTCGTTCCCTCTTATGAGCATATTTTAACATAGCAGAACTAGTAAAATAGTATGACTTATTTTCCAACCTCTATTTTAATTACGAACGCACAGCAGAGCGAAGTTAATTTTTCAACCATTATTTTACCATAGCAGATAAAACATAGTAGGGAGCCACCAGTGGCGTATTTAGTGGGGGGCTTCCGGGCTTAAACCCCCCCCCCCGAAATCTTACTTACTATAGTAAAGTATATCAAATATCTTGCAGAATTTTCACATTTTCAGGCAAAGCCCTCCCCGAAAATTAGCAAAGCCCCCCCGAAAGAAAATCGTAAATACGCCACTGGGAGCCACCCCTCTTTGAACATGGCAGAACATAGCAAATTCGTTCCACCCCTGCAGGGGGTGTACTCGTTCCAACCCTCTATAGCGAAGATTCTTTTAAGGAGTGAACTTGTTCTAACCTCTATTTGAACATAGCAGAGATTATTTAAAGATTGCAAAGGAATGCAAAACTGCCGTGTTTTATTATCAGTTACATAATAACTTCCGTCATATGTGGATAATTCTCATTACGTCATTCATCCGGATTTTAAAAACATTGAGCTAGTTTTCTCTTTAACAGACAATACTGATTTAATAGTATAACTTGTCATTCAACGATAGGATTAAAAAAAGGAGGAAACCCCGACCGTGACTTGATGATATCATTTCTATTGCGCAATATTACGCAATGCAATCACACAGGTATATGTTGATCGCTCGCGGTCTGTCTTGTCATTCACACCTGACCGTGACTCAGTGACATCATCCCTATTGCGCAATATTGCGCAATGCAAATTACAAAGGTACAAAAGACTGATCGAGAAGTTCTTTTTTAATCAGTTCCTTGTTGGTGTTTCAGGTGTAAAGTTCTGATTTTTTGTGTGTGTTTTGTTTTTCAGTTGTTTATAGGTAAGATATTTTATAACAATAATATTATATTATTAAAACTCACTTCTGAACTATTATAGTAACGTTGCGTTATTTTAAAAAATGACAACGAAAAAGTTTAAATCAAACACTATCAATTTATCTACTGATAATCTATTTAATAATAATTTGAAAAAATTCATTTTAAAATGTGATAATGTTTTAAGTGAGAATAGTGGATGCTTTTTAAGTAATAAAAGAAAAGACTGTTTAGATATATTAAAACAGGAACAACATAATACGTCTTTTAAAGTAATTTTTTCTATGGCTACTACTTTCGTAAAACCAGTAGATTTAGAAACATGTAGATTCTTTGTAAATAGTGGTAACGAAATTATTTTATCGAGTAAAGATGTGAATTCTGTAATTGAAAAACTATTTAATAAAATGTTAGTTGAACAAGAAAACAGAGCAATTAAAAAATCAGGGTGGTATCTATGCTCTGAACCTAATCATCTCTTAGAAATTAAAATCAGTAAATATGATCCCCTGACCGCATCGTCTTTTATAAAATTGCCTCAATGGATTTTATCTAAAAAGAATTGTGTTTTAAATATTCAAAATAACGATAATAGATGTTTTATGTATTGCAATATAGCTGCATTGTATCCCGCAAAAGATAATCCGCTGCGTGTAAATAATTACATACAATATAGTAATACTTTATTACCGTTATTTGAAAAAACGAATATAAAATTCCCTGTTGAAGTAGAACACACAAACACATTTGAACATATGTATAATTCCGTATTTACTAAGGAACAAATTTCTATTAATGTATATGGCATTGATTATGATAATGAAACAATTTTTCTGTTACGTATAAGCGACAACACAGCTACAGATAAACGTATAGATTTACTGTATTGTGAAGAAAATTGCAATAGTCATTATTGACTTATAAAAAATCTCAATGCTTTATTGAAAAGTCATAAAGAGAAAACTTATGTAAAATTGCCTCAATGGATTTTATCTAAAAAGAAATGTGTTTTAAATATTCAAAATAACGAGACTAGATGTTTTATGTATTGCATTCTAGCTGCATTGTATCCCGCAAAAGAACATCCACATCGTGTAAATAATTACATACAATATATTAATACTTTATTACCGTTATTTGAAAAAACGAATATAAAATTCCCTGTTGAAGTGGAACACATAAGCAAATTTGAACATATGTATAATTCCTTATTTACTAAGGAACAAGTTTCTATTAATATATATGGCATTGATTATGATAATGAAACAATTTTTCCGTTACGTATAAGCGAAAACTCATCTGTAGAGAAACGTATAGATTTACTGTATTGTGAAGAAAATTTAAATAATCATTATTGTCTTATAAAAAATCTCAATGCGTTATTGAAAAGTCATAAAGAGAAAACTTATGTAAAAGTGCCTCAATGGATTTTATCTAAAAAAAGTGTTTTAAATATTCAAAATAACGATAATAGATGTTTTATGTATTGCATTCTAGCTGCATTGTATCCCGCAAAAGAACATCCACATCGTGTAAGTAATTACATACAATATATTAATACTTTATTACCGTTATTTGAAAAAACGAATATAAAATTCCCTGTTGAAGTAGAACACATAAGCAAATTTGAACATATGTATAATTCCGTATTTACTAAGGGACAAATTTCTATTAATATATATGTCATTAATTATGATAATGAAACAATTTTTCCGTTACGTATAAGAGAAAACACAGTTGTATGTAACCATATAGATTTATTATATTTAAACTCTCATTATTGTTTAATTACAAATTTAAATGGTTTAGTTAGACATCAATTAGGTACTCATCAAACATTTATTTGTAGACGATGTTTAGTATCTTTTTATAACAAATCAAAATTAGATGAACATGAGAAATTATGTAAAGAACACACTCCAACCAAAATTAACATGCCGAAACAAGGAGATGTTTTAAAATTTCGAAATCTGAAATTGTTATTACAGAATGATGTGATAATAGTTGCAGATTTCGAAAGTTTATTAAAACCTATAAATAAACGAATTGGATCTCATACAATACAAATTCAGGAATATATACCATGCAGTTTTGGTTATATTGTATGTTGGAGTAACAAACATATGAAATCAGATCTAGTTATTTATCGGGGGAAAATGTATCGATTAAGTTTATGTCTGCAATGGAGAATGAATTAAGAAAAATGATAAGTATATTAGATCAACAAAAACCAATAATACCATTAAATAGTCCTCAGTTACAGGAGTATAAGCTATCCACTGAATGTTCTGTTTGCGATAGTAAATATATGAGTAACAATAGAAAAGTTAAACATCATAAACATTTAACTGGGGAATATATTGCCACGGTGTGCAATAATTGCAATTTGCAAATTAAACGTCAAAGTAATTTTATCCCTTTATTCTTCCATAATTTATCTGCCTATGATGCACATTTATTTGTGAAAGAATTAGGTTGCACACCTGGCAATATATCTGTAATTGCTGAAAGCACTGAGAAATACATTACATTCTCTAAGCACTTTAATTTTAATGGTAGACCTATCGAGTTACGTTTTGTAGACTTATATAAATTTCTTCCGTACAGTCTCGAAAATTTGGTGTCAAAATTAAATCCTGAGCAATTCGTATATACAAAGCAATATTTTTCCGATGATAAGTTCCTTTAATTCTCCGTAAGGGAATTTGTTTTTATGAATACTTAACAAATTTAGATATATTTAAAGAAACTGAATTTCCTGAGAGGCATTTAATAGCAAATTGAATGGAACACAAATTTCCGAGACTGACTATCTATATGCAAAACTGATTTGGCGTGTGTTTAAGTGTCAACATTTAGGGGACTACCATGATCGATATTTAAAATGTGATGTACTTCCCACAGCAGATGTATTGGTAAATTTTCGAAAGACGTGTTTAAATGGTTTTTGTATTGACCCAATTAATTGTTTTGCTGCACCTGGTTTAGCATGGCAAGCCATGTTATATAAAACAAAAAATTGAACTTGAACTTTTATCAGATATCAATATGTATATGTTTGTAGAAAAATCGATTCGCGGAGGCATGACACAAGCTATATTAAGGTATGCCAAAGCTAATAATCCTTACGTACATGATTTTGATGCGGAAAAAGAAAAATTTTATTTACTCTATATTGACATGAACAATTTGTACGGACTATCAATGATTGATTATTTACCATATGGTGGTTTTCGGTGGGAGGACAAAATTCACAATTGGCAAGACAAGAATAAAATTATCAATTGTCCCACGGATAGTGAATGGTTTTTTTTTGCTAGAATTGGACTTAGAGTATCCAAATTATTTACACGAATACCATTCTGATTTTCCGTGTGCTCCCACTAATGAAGTTCCACCGAATGGTAAATACTCAAAATTCTATTAACACTTAAGTCAAAATCGAATTATATCTTGCATTATAGAGTATTACAATTTTATCTAAAACAAGGTTTAGTATTGTTAAAAGTACATAAAATATTATGGTTTCGTCAATCTAAATGGCTTGCATCTTATATACAAGAAAATACTCAACGCCGTGCAAATGCTACAATTGAATTTGAAAAAGATTTCTATAAGTTATTAAATAATTCTGTATACGGAAAGAGAATGGAGAATGTACCAAAACGCATTGATATAAAATTAATTAATAATGAAAAAAGTGTAAAAAATTAGTAGCGCAAGATCAGTTTCAAAATTGGGTAAAATTAGGAGATAATCTTGCATTATTCCATATGTTAAAAAAATCTGTAACTTTAAATAAACCGATCTATGTAGGAGCTAAAGTTTTAGAATTATCAAAATTAGCAATGTATGAATTCCATTACAATATAATGAAACCTCGATATGGAGATAAGATTAGTATTACTTACATGGATACTGACTCTTTCATTTACTACATTAAAACCGACGATATTTATAAAGATATAAGAGACATGAACGAGTATTTTGATACTTCTAATTATGCGGAAAATCATGCTTTATATAACACAAAAAATAAACTCGTTTTGGGTAAAATGAAAGATGAATTAAGTGGAGTTCCTATCATTGAATATGTTGGTTTACGAGCAATAAATTATGCAATAAAAACTGATCGAAATAAAGAATTGAGAAAATGTAAAGGGATCAAGAAAAATGTAGTTAAAGAACAAATTACGTTTGACGATTATAAATCATGTGTATTTCAAAACGAAACGATTCATAAAACACAATTTGAAATTAAAAGCAAATATCACAATTTAACAACAAATCAGGTAACAAAATTAACGCTAGATCCGTATGATGACAAAAGAAAAATTTTAAATTGTAATATACATACTGTTCCTTGGGGTATCATAATAAAGATTTAACATGTAAGATTTGTATATTGTAAATATGATATTTTAATTTTTGTATATATAGTATTGATAAACAAAAAATATGTCACAATCAATTCGAGAACAAATAGTTGCAGAATTACATAAAGGTGCAAGACGAAACTATCCTGGAATACCCGTTATAACGAAAGGGATTCATGATTTATGGCAAGCTGATTTAGTTGAAATGAATAGTGGAAAATTGAAAGGTCTAGCAAACATTAATCGAAATTTCAAATATTTATTAACTGTGATAGATACATTCTCTAAATATGCTTGGGCTATTCCTGAGAAAAATAAAACTGGGAAAGAAATTACACAAGCGTTTATAACAGTACTGAGAAAAGCAAACAAAGGCCCAAAATTTTTACAAACTGACAGGGGTCAAGAATTTTATAATTCAGAGTTTCAGAAGGCGATGAACCAAAATACCATTAAACATTATTCCACGTACAGTGATGTGAAAGCAAGTATTGTTGAAAGATTTAATAAAACATTACGTAATTTAATGTGGAGACAATTTACACTGCAGGGAAATTATAAATGGATTGGCATTCTGCCGGAATTACTAAATAAATATAATAATACTATTCATTCCACTATTAAAATGAAACCTATCGACGCTATTAAAAAAGAAAGTGAAAAACATCTATTGACAAACATCTATTGCAAAAAGTTTTCTGTAATAAAAAGAAAAAGTAAATTTAAGATAGGTGAATATGTAAGAATTAGTAAATTTAAGCGTCCTGGTTTTGATAGAGGTTTTACACGCAATTGCAGTACAGAAATTTTTCTAATTGCTAAAGTTTTCTTCACTAATCCTCCAACATATAGACTCAAATAATAAACCTATTGAAGGAAGATTTTACGGACACGAATTACAA
The DNA here is from genome assembly GCF_964235325.1 of Thermobia domestica. NCBI lineage: Eukaryota > Metazoa > Arthropoda > Insecta > Zygentoma > Lepismatidae > Thermobia > Thermobia domestica. The sequence continues at coordinate 377,604,058 of NC_137454.1, forward strand.
TTAACGAAATTTCCAAAAACATATTTAATTGAAAAAGTTTTCCGAAAGAAAACTAATAAGGCCTATGTGAAATGGTTGGATCTGCCAAAAAGTAAAAATTCTTGGACTGATTTAAAGCACACTATATTGTAAAAAAGAAAAGTTAAGAATTTATAGATGAAGCATGTCGTCACAAGTATTTCTTGTAGATTTTATAATTTCAAAAGGTGAATTTTATATTTTAAATTCTAGCAACACTGTAAATTTTTGTTCCTTAGTTAAATTGTCATCATGATCATCATCACGAGGTTTATCAGTATCACAAGTAAAAAGTATATTAAATCAAAATTCTTCTTCCACAAACGCTGTTTTTTTATGTAAAGGAGAAAAGAAAGCAAAATATTTAAAAACGCTATTTAAAATAAATGTAATATATCTGTAATATGGAATGGAAAATTCCTTTTACTTGTATGGTAGCAGGTCCTACAGGCTGTGGAAAAACATGTTTTGTTAAAACATTTCTTGACCATTATAGTATGTTATTTAAAAATATTGTATGGTGTTATGGTGAATGGCAGCCGTTGTATGATACTCTTTCAAGCTGCACGTTTAAAGAAGGTTTACCTCAAAATAATGAAATTCAAGCACACGAGGGTCCACATCTTGTAATTATTGATGATTTAATGCGTGAGTGTGACCATCGGATTGTAGATATTTTTACTAAGGGTAGTCATCATAGAAATATAAGTGTAATATTTATAACAGAATATTTTTCATCAACAAAAAGGAATGCGGGATATTTCGTTAAATTGTCATTATATTGTTTGTTTTAAAAATTCTAGAGACCAAGCTCAAATTAATTATCTCGCACGACAATTGTATCCAGGTAATACAAAATTTATTCAAGAAGCATATTAAGATGCAACTCGAATTGCACATGGTTATTTACTTTTTGATTTAAAACAAAATACTCCTGATGAGCAGCGAGTTAGAACAAATATCTTTCCAACAGATTCTTTTAATTATGTTTATGTGCCTGTAAAAATAATTGCAATATGGTTTATATTCTAACAACTATTTGAGCTTTAATAGCCGTAAAAATGATTAGCAAGGAAAATGCACATTTGTTAAAACTTTTAGCAAAGTCAAAACCAAAAGCACGTAAGGCAATTTTACAAAATGCAGATCCTGATTTAATTCGCTCTATTTGCAAATGTTCCTATAACGTATTACAGGGAAAAGTTCCATTAAATAAAACAGAGATAAATAAGCTAAAAAATATAAAAAGGAACTGAGATATTTGGTGAAAAAGGTCAATCATTAAAACAAAAGAAAAAAGGAATAATTATACAAAAAGGTGGTTTTCTTACTGCATTGCTTGCACCTATTTTAGGAGGTATACTATCTAGTTTAATTAAATAATTATGCAAAATGCACAAAAACTTATTTTAATCTCACCAGAAAAATTACATCATTATCAAACGATATCTAATCTTTATGACGAAATGAAAGAAATTTTAGATAATAAAAGTTTAAATGCAGGAGAAAATGGATAAGATATAGAGAAGTCTTACAAAAATATTTAAATATAATTCAAAAACCGGCAGCAGTTACAAACACAGCAACTACTACTACTACTATTGATAAAGAGGAGGAGGAAGAAGAGGATGAGCAGGATGATGATGATGAAATAATATCTACTCTCCCTGAAATTTGTAAACGTAAAGCAAGACCTTTATTACGTAAACTGAAACAAAATCCTAATATTCAATGGGACGATAATGGAAATGTGAATATTAATAATAATTTAATTCCAGGAGCAAATATAGTGGATTTGATATCCGATTTTGTTAGATGTCGTAAGAAAAATATTTCAGTTGCCGGTTGGAAACCCTTTGCTACATTATTAGCAAAAGCCAATATACCCTTAGAGTACATTGGTAATCCTCAACGAATAGATTATATTAGAAAACTAACAGAAAACGAAGAGGACGAAGAGGATGGTCCTCCACCCCGTAAACGCAAATGGTGTACTTATAAGCAATAATAATAATATTCTATTGTAATCTATTGATATTTTTAAGTATATAGAAAGAAAGGTGAATGATCCTTACTTTAAATACTACACTAATCAAGCAGGAGGTGGTTATAACGTGTATAAAGGTACAGCATATCAAGAAGATTATGGCATTTGTAGTTTTCTAGGAGGTTTATTCCGTACTGTATTTCCTTTATTAAAACAAGGTGCAAAAACTGTTGGTAAAGAATTGATACGTACAGGAATTAATGTAGCAGAAGATGTACTAGATAATAATAGACCTATTGAAGAGTCTTTGCAAAATCGGTGGCAAGAAGCTAAAACAAATTTAAAAAACAATGCTCAAAATAAATTAAATCAGGTGTTGGAAGGATCTGGAAAAAAAGAAAGAAAGTTCATTTTAGTGGTGGTGTGAAGCGAATAAAAAGATCCAAAGATATTTTTGATTGATTGATTATGGAGGAAAGTGATAGTTTCTATCTCACACTTCCTAGCAATAGTTCTATTGAATATTTTCCTCAAAATACTCTTGCTTGTTATACTACTAAATTATATCATACTATTGTACTGGAGAAGGGAGTGTGGGAAACAGCTGTTGTTGAAATACATTATACAAGTTCATTTCAGAATGTTTCCAAATATACAAATAATATTTATTACCGTATCATGAATACAAAAAACTGGAACATAACTCAAATCTTACCAGGCCACTATTATCATGTTGATGATATTCTATTTCAAATTAATCATAAAAGTGATATATTAAATCTACAATTAAAAGTCAAAGCATCTGTAAAACGAATTGAGGTTAATAGAGTAATAAAAGATCAAGAGAAGCATATAGAAGTACGCCTATCTCCTGAACTAGCCAGAATACTACGGTTTGATCATATTCAACAGGAAGATATTGCAGTTGTTCATCATGCTCGTTATTCACCTGATTTTAAAAAATCGCTACCTACACTTATGTATATTTACAGTGATATTGTAAAACCACAAATCGTAGGTGACACCATAGCTCCATTGTTACGTATTATAAATACAAATATTACAGAGCATGGTATTAATAATGTACATATTTTTGACCATCCTCATTATGTGCCCGTGCAACGTAAACAATTTGATCAAATTATTATTGATTTAAGAGATAGTACAGGTAATCCACTTCCTTTCCAATATGGTAGTGTATGTGTAAAATTACATTTTCGTAGACGTAATACGGTATTGTAAATTTTACCATGTGTGAATATTAATAGTAAGAAAAAGACAAAAATGCAGTGTGTGTGTATGAAATCAGAAATAGATTTATTTGCTGGTTTACCCTCTCAAACCAGTATTATAGGTAATAAAATAGTTCCATATAAGCCTGTGGCTTCAATATCTGATAATGCACCAATAGAAGTTGTTGTCCCCGGTCATGGGGATGACTATATAGAGTTACCGCACACAATGTTTTATGTTAAAGGTAAAATTACTAAATCAGATGGTTCTAATTTAACTTCTGCCGATAAGAAAATTGGTCCTGTAAATGATTTTCTCAATGCAATGTTCAGTGAAGTGCAATTATCTTTAAATAATCAACTTATTTCCTATTCTTCACATACATATCCATATCGATCGTATATTGAAAAACTACTAAATTATAATGCTGAAGCTAAATCAACGCATCTTCAAACATCAATGTGGTTTAAAGATACTGCAGGGCATATGGACAGTGTGACCGATGCTAATTTAGGATTTAAAAAACGTTTTCTTCTCACTACTTTAAATCGGTCATTTGAATTATTGAGTTATATTCATGCTGATATTTTCAATCAGGAGAAATGTTTACTGAATGGTGTACAACTGCGTACACATTCAGTAAACTGTACTAATTCCAGCTAAACCTACATTTTGTCTAATGGGTGACGCAGATGCTGATGGAAAAGTTGTAATTACAGATGTAACATTGCTTGTGAAAAAGGTTGATGAATCACCAGCAGTTAAAATAGCACAAAATAAAGTATTACAAAATCCTAAATTTAGAATAAAATATCCTCTAACAAAAGTGCAGGTGAAGACAGAAACTCTGCCACAAGGAATTATGGATAATACACTTCCAGATCTGTTTTCAGGCATAGTGCCTAAACGTATTATTATTGGGTTTGTTAGTAATACTGCTTTTAATGGTACTTATCAAACAAATCCGTTCAATTTTCAACATTTTATTTAAATAGTATGTCGTTTTTTACACTGTATGTTGATGGAACGCCTGTCCCATCCAAACTATTACAAGCGGATTTTGATAATAAGCTATATATACAAGCATATTCTACGTTATTTACAGGTTCAGGTATTTATTATTCTAATCAAGGTAATGATATTTCACTGGCTGAATATCCTAATGGTTATACTCTACTGGTGTTTGATTTAACTCCTGATTCTAGTGCTAGTGCTGCATTTCATACTAGTCCACAACGGCAAGGAAGTGTAAAATTTAGAGGTTCATTTTAAAGAAGCATTGCCTTCTCCTGTAACAGCAATTATTTATGGTGAATTCTCTTCAGAATTAGAAATTAATTTCCACAGAAAAATATATATTAATTAAATAAAAAAATGTTAAATACAATTGAACTTTATGAAGCATTACAACAAAATTTGCCTAAAGATCATTTTATTGGTGTATATGCTGCAGATGAGTTGCCTTTGTTTATTCATACATTTCCAGCCGCCATAATTATAAATACTGATTCTAGTGGTAAGCCTGATGAACATTGGGTTCTGTTTATATATCTAATACGTGTGTGGGAGAGTTTTTCGATAGCTATGCTATACCTCCCTATATACAACATCATATAAGGTTTTTAAAACGAAACTGTCTGTATTATACATGGAATAATAGACGTATTGAAGGTGATTTATCTCAATTTTGTGGACATTACTGTTTCCTATATTTAGCATGTCGTGCATCTGGTTATTCGATGCAGGATTTTTTAAACAAATTCTCACTCACTACTATTGATGCTAATGATATTATGCTTTATTCATTTATGAGAGTATGATGATGTTATTTTTTTAAACTCCGCCATTGCCGGTCCCAAGCCCTGGATGAGAAAGGAGGAGGGTTGGGGGTTGCTACCCCGTAAAAGAAAATAATCTCTGTTATGTTCAAACAGAGGTTAGAACAAGTTCACCCCCGTAGTCTTATGTCTGCTATGTGTTATCTGCTATGTTACGTATTCTTATGTCATTTCTGTTATGTTAAAATAGGGGTTGAAAAATATGCTCATAAAAGAGAACGAGTTCACCCCTAAAATGGAGGTCATAAAAGGAGACGAATACACCCGTGCTATATTAAAATAGGGGTGGAACGAATTTGCTATGTTCTACCATGTTCAAAGGGAACGAATCTAAATCTATGCTGTGGAAACGAATACATCCCTGCTATGTGTTATCTGCTATGGTAAAATAATGGTTGAAAAATGAACCCCGCTCTGCTGTGTGTTCGTAATTAAAATAGGGATTGGAAAATAAGTCATACTATTTTACTAGTTTTGCTATGTTAAAATATGATCATAAAAAGAACGAGGTTCAAATAGGGGTGGTCCGCTCTGCTGTAGTACACCCCTATTCTCTGCCATGTTCGTTATGTTAAAATAGAGGATGGAACGAATACAAACGAGTACACCCTCATTATTGTCTTAGTAGTCTTTGCTATGTAAGATGTTAAAATAGGGGTGGATCGAATACACCCCTGCTGTGTTAAATAGTTGTGTGTTCGTACCCCTTTGCTATGTTTATTGTCTGCTATGTTGAAAAAAATGCTCATAAAAGGGAATGAATCTTATGTTAAAATAGGGGTTGGAGTAGTTTTATGTATTCTCTGCTAAGTTCAAATAGGGGTTGGAAAAGGGAACGAGTTCACCCCTAAAAATGTGCTCATAAAAGGGAACGAGTTCACCCCTAAAATTAACTATGCTCAAATAGGGGTGGAAAAATAGGCCAACTGCTATGTTAGATTAGAACGAGTACACCCCTGCTATGTTAAAATAGGGGTGGAACGAATTTGCTATGTTCTACCATGTTCAAAGGGAACGTATCTAAATCTATGCTGTGGAAACGAATACATCCCTGCTATGTTTTATCTGCTATGGTAAAATAATGGTTGAAAAATGAACCCCGCTCTGCTGTGTGTTCGTAATTAAAATAGGGGTTGGAAAATAAGTCATACTATTTTACTAGTTCTGCTATGTTAAAATATGCTCATAAAAGGGAACGAGTACACCCATATTCTTTGCTATGTTCGTTATGTTAAAATAAGGGATGGAAACGATTTCATCCTTTAATCTTCACTATGTTTCGTAGTCTCTGTGTAATGTGCTATGTTCAAATATGGGTGATCCGCTCTGCTGTGTGTTCGTTATGTTACGTAGTCTGATGTTCTGATATGTTAAAAAAGGGGTTGAAAAATATGCTCATAAAAGGGAACGAGTTCACCCCCTAAAAATATGCTGATAATAGAAAACGAGTACACCCCATAAAAAGTGCTCATAAAAGGGAATAAATTCACCCCTAAAATGGAGGTCGTAAAAGACCGTGGGTTCACGTGTAAGGTGCTCAATTTCCCAGGGGCTCGTGAGTTGAGCGATGTTGTCCTCATATGGCCCAGATCGATCCATTTTCTACTACTCGTTATAACAAAACGACTTGAATTAAATCTTGCTTTGGATGTTAATAATGTTGCTGTAATTATTTTTTTTGCTTAATGTTTCATTTTACGCTTGTGGTAGGATAAAATGATATGCAGGAAGGCCACTTTGCCTAAATACGCAATAAGTGTTAGAAAATTCTATAAATCAGTTTACTCTAGATGATACTGGACCCAAAATGAATTGGAATCACATTTTTTTTTGAAATCCAATGTGATAAAAAATATTTTAAATACATTGCTACTTTCATTGTTACTTGTTAGTATAACAGAAATAACTGTAAACACAAATTCTGAAATATATTGTGAAAAGAGGTGTAGGTTTATGCACATAGGCACTTTCCTTGTTCTTTAATATAACAACGTTGCACTTATAAAAATAATTTTTTTTAGAAAATATTAAAAAAATTTCAAATTTAGAGAATATGCAATCTGATAACTTCCAAATGTCAATAATATATTACATGAAATATAATATCATTTATAGGGACAAATCTTAGTGGTAAGTTAAAAAGGAACACTTTTGTCTTGGTAGAAACGTCTGCACACTTTTGCCCTGGTAATACCTCAACCAAAGTTCTTTTAGACGGAACACAGAGAATAGCTCGTTACAATAAAGACATGAACAATCGTTTCATCCTCCGTTCGTGCTCATCTTCATTCTTCCTCTTCAGCACATAGATCTAGTTCTCTCCAAACTTTCCTTGTTGACCTCTTTATACTTTTTCAGTCTTCTCCGCTTTTTTGTTCAATGCATTAAATTATGGACTGCTGGTGAGAATTACAGATTCATGAACTCTGGTCCTTCTTCAGATGCCTACATGAGGAATCGGAAATGTGGAAATCTTTCACTGGTACATGTTGATCCTCTGAAATCAGAGTGGATTTCTGTGAAACACAGGATTCTTCAGATATGACTGGTCTCTTTTTCTGAGAAGTAGAATCATCGGACACTGATGTGGATCCGTTGTTTTGGGGTCTAGGAGTTTTATGTGAGCTTTGCTGATAATGGAATATTTGCTGTTTCTGATGGTGGAAACAGATGATCCTGAAACACACTGGGATTAATAGGCCAGAAGCCTGTCTTTCGATATCCGCTCTCTGCTTTATGAGCCTTTGTAGTCTTTCCATAAGCTGAGGAAAAAGGAGAGCTTATCTGGTACTAAGTGACAGTCTTACTTGGGTAGCATTTGATCCATATTGACATTAAAGCAGGTTTCAATAAAGCAGGTCTTCAATAGACCAAAAAGTGGTATATAAAAGGGCTGCATGCAATGTGTACAGTGAAGTGCGAGACAAAGAATTACGATTCCATTCTCTTCGGCAAATGTAAGAATCTCCAAGTTTATTATACCCAAGTGATACTTCAGTCTTGATCTTTTTACGATATTCGTCTTTCCGAAACATATTCTTATATTATTTTATCGTCTAATTTACAACACTCCTGCTTTTGACAGAATAACGCATAGTCATCAGTTCCCATCACCTCATATTCCCTGAAAACCTAACTCTTTTAGTGCTGACGTAAGAACAATGGTCCTCTAGTTTCTACAAAACCTATGAAGTTATATATTTTGAATTAGTTGCTACTATACATAAATTTCGTCCTTAGAGTACTACATGTTACGTTTTGTGGAATTACGTTTTCTGAAATTAAGTTAATTGACTATTGTAAAGACTTAAGTAAATAATACAATCACTATATACTGGAATAATTTAATATAAGCAAGAAGGAAATCTCGATTAAAACAGAGCGAATAGACGAACTCTACTGTGTATCCCCTATCCTCTACACAATGGTTCAAAACCTTATTGAATATAAAGGAATGTACCGGGTCCAATATACATTGGTAAAACCTTAAAAATAGGTTTGCAATCTACCTTAAACGTGACCGGTTTTGTGACGTAAAAGGCAGTTAGAAACTTCTAAAGGCATGTCGAACGGAGACCTCTTGTCTGGGTCGCAAACCCCAAACAATTCTCATACATGAAAACTACTGAATGGCCTTGACATCCACCCAGTTCCTCCAAGAAGTAATTTAAATTAATGCAAGTCTTGGGGGCGTAGATAGCGTAGCTCAAAATTAGTTAGAAACATGGGAGTAGTATTTCAAAGGTAAAATTCGACAACACAGAAATAATTTAGAATAAGAATTTAATGAACTGATCTTGAATGACTGAATAACTACAGAGCATGATGTGGACTGGTATGACTTAAAGACTAGAGAAGACAATGCATAATCACTTACTTTTGGTAACGATGACGACCAGAACCTCTGATGGACAGAATGACGGAGTGACTACTTATGAATAATTTGACTCGCAGAGTTTCGACGTCAAAATGGAACTTCTCATACCCGGAAGAGAATCCGGTAGTATTTATATGATTTTTCCGTCATGTCAACATTCTTGCACATTCTTTCTGAGTCTTCCTAGTTCTAGAAGTGATCGCCGGTCATTTGCATTGTAGAAGTCAAGGCACTCTAAATTTTCCATTGGATTATGAATCCTAAAGAGTATTCAAACTGTCTCCACTTCATACATTGCCTGTTTTATACACATTTTAAAATTCAATTAAATATTTTGTTTCATTACATTGTGGTACACAATATTCCCTGTGCTTTAATTAAATATTTGGTTTCTTTGGTGGTTGAAACAAAAGCGTGAAAAAAAATAATAAAAGTTAAACCAAAACCAAAAGTTACATAAAATGATAATAGTAATAATAATCAATTCTTCTTAAAATATTGACCCATAAATTGTGAAACACCCTATATGTGATATAAAGTATCCTATATGTAATACATGATGTATAAAATGAACATCAAAATGAATAAAAGAAAAATAATGCTTGATTGAAATTTAAAAAAAAAAATGTTCTGAAATATTGTCCACATTGGATTATCCTGTATATAAAAGAACATTTTATTGCAATGTTAAATAAGTCTTTGCAATATTGTTAGTTAACGTCTGTTAAAAGCAGACACATAACAGTTCAGGAACGTAGAATAAGCAAAGATGGTATGAAGTCATGTTAGATAACAGATTATGTTTCTGTCGAGTTATCACTTTTATGTCTGTTGGAACAAACCACCATTCTCTGTTGTTGGCTCAGAGACCAAGTTCTCAAGAATGTTCACAGTGCGTTGCCAACTGTATTTAAATTCACCAAATTTTAATCACTCAAAGTATGTGGATATGCACAACTTAGGAAGTATATAATCACTGGAATAAGCGCTTGCACACAACACTAAAATATTGGTTAGGAACATACGCTCACTCACTTATGTCATCACTAAATATGTATAAATAATACGAAAAAAATAAATCAAATCACTTCACTATATCCGTAACTCTAGAATATTTAGAGTTAGCAACACTCTTGAATATTCACAGTTGATACCTGAAATGCAGCGTAGTAGTGTTCAATGACAGCGGAAGCAGGGGGAAAGCTGGAGATGCGTAGAATGACACTGATTGGTAAAATCCCCTCGTATGATGCTACAGGAACTGGTGCTGAATGCATCTTGTCTTTATTTGTCTGTGTGTGAAGTCTCTTGTTAGAAAAGTGTATTGAAAAATAATAGTTGCTGTTTTCGGTGTTTCCTTTTTTTTTTGTGAATCATAGTGCTTCCAACACAATACAGTGATAGGTCATTTCTGTTCTTTTAAAGTTCTCGTGGACTGTGAACAAAAGGGAAAAAAATGTCGTGAATTCAATTACAGTTCAAAGGTGTTGTGCATCAGAAGTGAAACCACTGTTTCCCTTTTCTTTTCCATCCTCACTTCTTTTCATAGCTAGTAATGCTATAATTTTCTTGTAGAAATTATCCTCTAATCAATCAGTCATGTTGCTTTTAGTTGTTAAAAAGAATTCGTGACCTGCATTGCCTGGGAAGGATATATAGGGTAAAGGAATGCTCTGTTTTAGATAATAGTCATTTGCATATCGCAAACGGCTAAGCGAGTTTTATTGAAAGAAATTGAAGTAAAGTTATTACTGGATAGAGGAATATTAGAAACATAATTACTAGGAATAGAAATATTGACATCGTCATATAAATGTAATGAATTTGACGTAGATGAAATTACACATTGATTGTCACGTGACTCGAATGACAGATTAGAAACGTAATGAGGTACGTGAGTGCCAGTGGGTTGCGGTGTTGCCAAATTTCGCATACAATATTTCGAGAAGGTGCAATCATATTTGAACAAGAGTCTTACAAATAATATAACTGCAATAATTATACAAACTAATGCCGTAGCTTCGATGATAAAAATAATTTGTCCGTCCATTATCTGTAATAGAAAGAGAGTGAAGGGACTACTAAATATTTTGACCATAACGAAATAAAATAACATAATATCTACAACAACTACAAGCAATAATAAAACTTATTTCCTATTTCTCAACTACTTCCTTTTGTGTTCTCTTCGTCTGTCTGAACCTTAGAGATCAACTATAAGTTTCTATAAACATCATAAACAAAAGGTACGTTATTCAATCTTAACCTAGTTCAGGATAGTGTAAGTCCTGAACAGTCTCAAGCCTGTAATATGGGGAGAGAGGTTGAATCTCGTGCCTCACTACACTAGTCTTATTATTAATATTGTATATCCTTAATAAAATATTCCAACAAAAACTAAATGTTCCCTGCGCTTTAATACGCAGACCAAAAATAACATACTCTTAACATTATTGCATGAAAATAAGACGAACACATTTAGCATGACGTCTCACACCTTGGTAGCCTTAGATCATGAATTGAGTTAATTCAAATAAAAGCTAAATACATCTATGAATTATTACCATTGTCATTCTATCTTAAATTATTTAGAGGAAACTTAAAAAAATTCTCAAAATCAATACTGAACTTTGGAATGAGATGTGGAAGTGTACTTGTGCTTCATGCAAGGTACAGTGCCCACATTCCTATGAACTATCTCTATTAATTTACACTACTAACTTATTTCTACTAATATTTGGAAGTATTTAAGTAAAAGAAAACTAATATTTTGTTTTTCTTTTCTTTTTTTAAATATATTTTCCAGGTATGTATGTTGTCACTGATATACATAATAAACTTAAATACATAAATATATTGATAAGGATAAAATAAATATACATAGTTCGGTAAGTAGTTCAATGATTACTACCTTCAAGATTGTTTGCATGTGAGTTAGCGTAATTTTTCTCTAGTTTTCGCAATTTAAAAATAAATACAACAATAGAGCAAGAAATAAAACTAACATAATAGGGATTACAATTGAAAAAAATGCTATGCAAGTTGTCAAAATGTAGCATATGCAAACTATTTTCATTAAGTTTGAGTGATTCTAATTCAGCACTGATTTGATCTAAAGATTTAATTGCATACGTTACATTTAAATGTAGAGCTGAGATATTTATTGTCAAAACAACATTCGTGTTGACCACATTAATAGTTTGCCTTGAGGGCAATACAGTGTGTTTTATAAAGATGTTTCCAAAGTTTTCATACAAAATAAATTGTGTTTTGTTATTACCATAGACTAATAGTTCAGTATGAAGAACATTATGAGATGTTCTTTTTTTAATGTGTCCTGGTATTAAAGAATTAACTAATAGTCCTGCAGGAGTATAAAGATGACTATACTCAAGCTTATGTGGAATAGTTTGAACTTCGCAATCACTAAATGATTTATTGAAAACCATGTTCGTTAAACATTTCGATGGGGAAGTGACTCGTAAACTAGACGTCTCGCATAAAAATAAAAATGAATGCCATTTACATAACTTATTGATTTCCATGAATTTGTTGTCGCTTTCATATACCTGTTCTGGAATATTATACTTTACAAGCTTATCAGATTGTAACATTCCTAAATTGGAAACTTGAAACAATTTTGAAATTTCGTTTGGTGTTACTACTGGTGTTTTCAAAACTAAATCAACATTCAGTGTCTCAAAATTGAAGTTAACCAAAAATACAGATGAAACTGAATAAAATAAACCTATATCATGGACATACAAAGTATCTTTTAAAATTGCATGGTTTTTAACTAAACTTAAAACTTGCTTTGAATTTAATATTTCGTGAGTCATTCTATTTTGAAGAATATCATATATCATTTTCATAATCCTTTGCTGTGATTGCTAGTATGTAAACATTGCAAGCAAATTGTTTTCTATGATAGGTACTTTACAAAATCCTTCTTCTATCTGTGATTTCATTTTCAGCATAGTGTGTTTGACTGTTAAGGCTACATTCTGTACAATTTTAACTTCATGATTAAAAGCTTTCTTGAGATTTTGAACCTCTGTTGTTAACAAATGATCAGGTTCCTGTAACGCGTTTACAGATGCCTTTAATTGACTGGTTTGATAAAAATTATAACCTGAAAGACCTAAAGATGTAAGACCAAGTATCCAAGATACAATTGATCTACGATTACGATGTTTAGGATTACACAATGAACTGAATTGTTCGAAAATTGGAAAGCACATGGTATAACGTCTCTGATTTCTGCAAAAAATTCTCTTTCATGTTCCAATAATTCTTGCCTGAATTGAGTCCAATCTGTACAACTATCATTGTGTGGTAACGTGAAATTAATATCCAAATGAATCCGAAGCTTAGTATAGATGTTCTCTGCATCATGAACTGCAAAGCTAGCTTGCGAAATAGCAATGCCTAGTTCTGCTAAAGTAATTTGTTGCTGAGGGTCAAGATTTAGCTCACAGTAGCTACTCATGGACCATACAAGAATCAGAGTCATGGAAATCCAATTCATCTTATATGAATAAAAATTTCCACTAAACGGCTTGTTGAAAATGAAATCTCAGATTTAAAATTTATTTATAGGATGTTCTCTAATCTAATGTTTACTTTACAGGATCATTTTTCTCTAATGTTGATTCGTTTCTCTAAGTATGGAAGAAAAATCCATAATTCCTAATCTAACCCAAAAGGATAGAATAGAAAACGACACAATTGAAGATTATTAAATTACGTTTTGATATTGAAATTTAGAAAATGTTAACATATTTCTATGTCAACTTCCGTCGATTGTCTGGACTTGGTTGAGGTTCAGCGTCCAGAATTTGCTGAAGCATATCAAAACGCAAAATAATAAGATAGTCCACCACCAGTTAATACCTATACTAGATAATGTTATATTTCATAAACTCTTTTTTTACACTAACTTTCCCATTTGGCAATTGGAATCTTCGTAAAACGGACGTAGTCTTCTAATGTCAAACGAATCCCCGACTTCTTCATTTTTGTTTGTATTTTGTAAGGCATGTTTGTATTTTGTCGTTAAGTTTCTCAGCTAATCCAATGGTATAGCTACTGGCTGTATTCGCAAATTTCAACTTGATGTTGAATCGTTCTGCCATTTCTTCCATGATCTTCGATTTATGAGATGTCAATCTATCTAAGTAAATCAATTGAGGAATACCAAACTTGAGAATTATTTCCTCATAAATGGCATTAGTTATCGTTTCTGCCGTAATGTCAGGAAGACTTTTAGTCACCAAATATCTTGTACAAGCAGCCACCATTGTCAAAATGTATTTATGTCTGTGTGTAGCCGATAAGGCCCACACTTGTCAATCACTATCGTACTCATAGCAGAGTATGCTGGATAGGTTTGTGGATGTAGAGGTGTTCGACCAGATCTTCGTTTGTTCATCTGACAAGATATACACTGCTGACAACGTTTCTGTATGTACTGCTTTAAGGATGGCATGTAAACTTTCTTAACTGCGGCTGAATACGTTTTTGAAAAGCTTAGATGTCCCCCTCCTAGTGGACACAGTCAAAAACATAGTCTCTCAAAGAAGAAGGAATACATAATAAATAATTAATTCCTCCAAGATGTTTTTGTATACGAAAAAGGCGTCCCTCTTTAATCTCAAAGTAGTACGATTGTCTTTCCGTCTTCGCGTCCTTCGGTTCTTCTCCTTCCAAAACTCGGATGATTGGACCGCAAAAAGAATCCTCCCTCTGAAGTTTAACATCAACGTCCTCCTTGAATGAAATGAATGTATTCAGGTCTTCAACATCAAAGTCCTCTTTTGTTGGTTGATTATTTCTTTCCCTGGAAAGTACATCTGCCACATTGTCTGAAGACTTAACATGAATAGGAATATACTGATATTCTGATATCTGTAGTTGCCATTTCGCTAGCTTCGATGGAAGGTTAGGAGTATTTTTCAAGTAGGTAATTGACCTATTGTCACAAAGCAACTTGAACTCTCGACCAATTAAAAAGTACTCTAAGCGCTTTGAATGCACTTAGCACTGCGAGTAACTCTAAAGAATACATGTCCAAATTCTTCTCACTGTCTCGCAAATTTCTGCTGTAGTAGGCTATTGGATACCACTTCTTATCTT
The DNA here is from genome assembly GCF_964235325.1 of Thermobia domestica. Taxonomy (NCBI): domain Eukaryota; kingdom Metazoa; phylum Arthropoda; class Insecta; order Zygentoma; family Lepismatidae; genus Thermobia; species Thermobia domestica. The sequence goes on from NC_137454.1 coordinate 377,619,146, forward strand.
CATCGCATCAAAATTCCACTCACAGATTTTCGGGAAGCATCTGTGTACAAAGCTAGAGGTTTCTACGCATCGTACGGCTTCAATATGAGTGTCTTCATCAATTCTGATTTTAATCTATCAAAACTTCTCTGGTATTCGTCTGTCCAATGAAATTTCACATTTTTTCTCGTCAGTTTTTGAAGAGGGTCCACTATTTCTGCATAGTCCTTGACGAATTTCCTAACATAATTCGTAAGTCCCAAAAATGATTTTAATTTTTTAGTTGATGTTGGTGTCTGAAATGTTTTAATTGAATTAATGATCTTGTCCGAAATTTTGTAGCCAAACCTGGATAATTCATGTCCTAACGCTATTACTTTATCGTGGATAAACTTACATTTCTCAACAGAAAGCTTCAGACCTACATTACGTAATCTTTGAAACACTTTTTCTAAAATTTCAATCATGTGCTCCTGAGAATTTGTTGAAATCAGGACATCATCCATGTAACACATCACATGTTCAGGATAAACGTTTGCTAAACACATGGACATAATTCTACTAAATATTGCTGGAGAATTTAAGAAACCTTGGGGAATTGAACGGTAACGAAATGACCCGATTTGAGGCAAACTAAAAGCTATATAAGGTCTAGATTGTTCTGCCAAAGGAACAGAATGAAATGCGTTCTTGACATCTAACGAACAATAGTACAATCTTCCTCCTATAGTAGATAAAATGTCATGTATTGGTGGTAAAGAGACGGATTGTAAAACTGCGTGAGAATTAAGGAGACGCGAGTCCAAACAAAGACGTAAATCTCCATTTTTCTTCTTTACAAACAGCACGGGCGAGTTATATGGACTTTCACTATATTCAATAACTTTTTGGTCTAAAAGAAGATTTATTTGTTCTCTAATTTGTGGTCTAAGGGCCGCAGGAATGGGATACTGTCTTCTATAGAAAGGAACCTGTGTTTTTAACTCTATTACATGCTCATAATTCTTAATTCTCCCTATAGAATCCTCTAACCAAGCAAACACGTCGGCATACCTATAGCATAAATCAATCAATTGTTCTCTAATCTCAGGTTTAACCTCTGTACCAACATCTAGTTTTGTACTATCAAACAATTTCTGATCTTTCAACAACTGCTCTGAATGTATATCCTCTGACTGTACATTGAAACATTGAAAATCACTTAAATATGCTAAATCTTCGGCATACCCTAAAATCTCATTTTTCGCTAACGAAATTGAAGACACAAAAGGATTATAACTTGTATAAAGTGTTGTTTGGGAGATAAAACTGTCCTAGGAATCAAAATTCCTGTCTTGTCTTGTAACGATTTGTTTGGTTCAAGTAACCATTCTTTTCCTGTCTTTGAATTCGCTAATTTTACTTCAACAAATTGTTTCGTTCGAGGCGGAATAGTAACATCATTAACCAAAACAAACGCAGGGTTCATACTATTACAAACTAAATTATTAGCCTGTGGTGATAATTCCTTTGAAATATCCCTGTTATCACTTATAGCAAACCTAGGAGGTGTTCCAAATCTACGTAGCAACAAAACATTTCGATTCAAGTCTATTTGTGCTCTCTGGGATACTAAAAAGTCATTCCCTAACAACATGTCTTGGGGAAAATTGTTTAACACGGGAAAAGCATGATGAAATGTTCTCCCATTAATCTTAAAACGAACAATTGCTATTTTATTTATCAAAAGAGAATTTTGAGTAATTCCTTTTATATGAAACGATGTTTTAGGTTGTCCGGGGTAAAATAGGAGACTGGAATCATTTCCCCGAACAATACCAAGAGTCACGAACCCGAGAAATCTCAGGTCGGAGATGTTTCAAAGAAAATTTATTTACCCCAGGTCTTCAAGGCTTAGAGAGAACAGAACATAACAGAACAAATGCAAATTATTATTAATGATTATTTATTAAAATAAAATAAAAACAAACAAAATATTAAAAGAAAACGAAAAACAATAACTGACAATGGATAAGATGACGTAAAACAACACAACATTGTAAAAAGGATATAGCTCATTCTTTATAATTCAAAAGATCCTCTAAAGCAATATGACTAGCAATATGTGTATGCCAAGTGGCACCTGTTCTAGTTTTTGTATCTTGAAATTTTGTAAGTCATGGCTCTGAAAAATTTTAAACTATTACTTGAGCCATGACAATATTAATGTTGTCTAGGGGAAAGAAGTTACAATTATAACAACTCTGCCAATAACAAAGTCAAAGACATATTTACCTCATATAAGGTGACGTCCCACGAGGATAAAACCTCTGCTGCTGGTAGTTGGAGAGTGTCTCCTCGAATTTTATAAATTTTTGTTATATATTTTTCAGATAGGGTGTTGGCCGGAACATACAGTCACACAATGTTAATTGACGTAATTGTAAGAAAGGGGGAATCGAATAGTATGATTAGGCGGAGTTTATGGTGATTCCTTTGACATGTTTATTCGTGATTGGTTATGAACTTGAGTAGGATGGCACAGCGACGTAGAGATAGGAAGAATATCCGTTTTTCGGATTTCATTATTTTCCCTATTTTTCTTAATTTAACTATCCACTATCGATGAAGACAAAATTCCTGTAGTTGCTACAACCACATTTTCCGTACAATGTGTTTCCCGTAGGAAATCACAACCATCAAATTTAACTTAGTGGTTTATGCATTTCCAGGATAATATCTGCCATCCTCTTATTCTTTGAGCTTTGAAAATATGGAATTTCATTTTTCAATTAGAATAATAATAAAATTGCAAGTCCAAAACCGACCAAGAGAAAACATGTCTCTGTTATAAGAAAAATTATGATTCAGTTAATCTAAAATTACCTACAAATTATCCAAATCAAAAAATCCCTTGCACATGCGTGTATCAATATTCAAAATCTTAGCCTTTGGTGAAACTAAATTTTCTCTAATTATTGATATTTGTGAAGCAGAATCTAACACAGCATGAGCATTTTTATCTTCTATCAGTATTGGCATTAAAATCATATTGTTTTGAGTGGTAATGGAGGATTTTACGACATGACCCTTTTTCCCGAATACTGCGTTATCTGTAAATGTACCTCCTACATTTACAGACATCACGCATTTAAAGACTGTTTCCGCAATAAACATGTATCCTCTGTGTGAAAACCATGACCACAAACAGAACAAATGGGATGTGTTTGTGCCTGAGTCGTATAATGTTGATAATTACTACCATACATAGGTGTTTGGTTCTGGTAATTATGAAAATTACCTCTAGGATAAAATTGGTTTCTCGACTGGCCTCTACAATTCCTATAGTTACCACGGAATCGACCTCTAAAATTTCCTCTATGACTAGAGTTACGATTCTGATTTCCTCTATTTTGTCTGAAAAAGTTATTCCCTTTTCCTTGAAAATTCTGTTTGTTTTTATTACCATTGTTTTTATTACTACTATTACTGTTATTTTGATCAGATTGTTGCTGACTAATTTGTAAAGTTAATTTCTCTAACTTTTTCTCTAACGACTGCAATTGATCGGAGCTAACTGGACTTTGTGCCTGATTACTTGATTGACTCTGCACTTTCGGTTCACTAGCTTCCTGCTTAACTAACTTTTTCTTTTTCTTCCTCTTTTCCTGATTGTTCAGCGCTTTCACCTCTACTTCACTATCTGACTCGACCTCGGAAGAATCTGCTGTTAATGAAGTTTTCAACTTTGGAAGTACGGACTTCCAAGATTGTTTCGTAACGGAAGTATTACGTTCGCGTTTTTCCCTTCTCTGTACACGAGCTTTATTTTTCTCAAGCTTAACTAAAAAACCTAACATTTCTTCTACAGTTGTAAATTCATATACTCCAATACGCTCTAAATAATAAGGTTGTAATGCAGAGGCTATAAGAGCAATCACCCTTTCCTCTGACAACTTGTCATCAAATCTCTGAATCAGCAAAAGCATGTCATATACAAAGTTCGTAACTGGTTCATCAGGTTTTTGTATTCTTTCTCGCAATTGATCTATGCCTAAACCTAGTGTAGATCTACCAAATTCCTTAAAAATACGTGTTTTTAAATTGTCAGAAGATTGTGGCTCTTCACTTTGTCTCTGTAAAAATACCCGTAATCTTTTTCTAAATTGCCCTGTAAATGCTAAAGGTAACATTTCCTTTTTCTTATTTTCGTCCCAACCATTGATTCTACATACTTCATCATATTCTTCCATCAATAAACGTATATCATCACCACTTTTGGCATCGAACCTCGGAATACGCAACAAATCTCGAGCAATCTCAATCTTACCCGAATTGTTTGCCGGAGTTTCTGTGTTCGTTCCCTGATTCATTTTGCTGTTTAGCCTAGTATTATATTTATGTGGAATTCTTGTTTGCGTTTGGGCTGACTTTTTCTTTAATTTCACTACATGTAAATGTATGTCATCTAACAATTCTGTTAACTCAGCAATGGGCATGAGCAAAATAAGACAAGGAAAATAGTCTTTGAACTTAAATAACTAATATGACATTGTATTCTATGTAATATAACCTTAAATTCCTAAACCACCTTAAATACAACCTTAGCATTTAAATTCTAAAACGTTTAAATACACTTTGAAATATGATTGCACACTCCCGTGCTTGGAGAAACATTACGATACCGAAATCAATTTGAACAGTGAATTTCAACATACAAAATAGCATGTAGCACTATCCAAAAGACCGCGCACTCCACCATGCTAAAACCTTAAAAATAGGTTTGCAATCTACCTTAAACGTGACCGGTTTTGTGACGTAAAAGGCAGTTGGAAACTTCTGGAGGCATGTCGAACGGAGACCTCTTGTCTGGGTCGCAAACCCCAAACAATTCTCATACATGAAAACTACTGAATGGCCTTGACATCCACCCAGTTCCTCCAAGAAGTAATTTAAATTAATGCAAGTCTTGGGGGCGTAGATAGCGTAGCTCAAAATTAGTTAGAAACATGGGAGTAGTATTTCAAAGGTAAAATTCGACAACACAGAAATAATTTAGAATAAGAATTTAATGAACTGATCTTGAAAGACTGAATAACTACAGAGCATGATGTGGACTGGTATGACTTAAAGACTAGAGAAGACAATGCATAATCACTTACTTTTGGTAACGATGACGACCAGAACCTCTGATGGACAGAATGACGGAGTGACTACTTATGAATAATTTGACTCGCAGAGTTTCGACGTCAAAATGGAACTTCTCATACCCGGAAGAGAATCCGGTAGTATTTATATGATTTTTCCGTCATGTCAACATTCTTGCACATTCTTTCTGAGTCTTCCTAGTTCTAGAAGTGATCGCCGGTCATTTGCATTGTAGAAGTCAAGGTACTCTAAATTTTCCATTGGATTGAGAATCCTAAAGAATATTCAAACTGCCTCCACTTCATACATTGCCTGTTTTATACACATTTTAAAATTCAATTAAATATTTTGTTTCATTACATTGTGGTACACAATAATATATATCGGATCATTTTGTTTCTTAATCTAAACAGGAAGTTAATATACAATCGTGTCACAGTGAATGCATTTAACATTTAATCAAATCACTGTCAACATACGCTATATATTTAAAGAAATAGGTATATAGAGTTTTGTACAGGCTACTCAGTCAAAAACGAAGTAGTTGTTTCAAATACTAGAAAAATTTGGAAGTCCCTTTCCAAACAATATGGGTTCATAAGCATAGGCATGCAATTTATAATGTATAAATTGAATGCTCTTAGAAGATACTAGAACAGATTCACTTGGTAAGGGAGGGTTTTCACTTCACTACTTCTTATTCGTACCTCGTATATGAATGATTAATAACAAACATTAATACTTCATAACAGAATAACGTATGTTTCAACATCACAGTGTCCAAAATAAAATTGATATATATTTGAAATATCTATTGGCAAGAAAGTTATTTTTATGTTGAGGTTTAGTTGAAAGTTTATAAATCTTTTCTCATCGTGCTCTTGTAAGACCCAAAATATTTAATTAAATGTCACCTTCCCTTTCAAAAATTTATGTGCAGCTTACACATGTGTAAATATGTTGATACTTACTCCTTAAGGCAGTATACTATGAGCAATACAATACAATATATGTTATGATAGGTTATACCACAGCACATTGATTCTTAATGATTTTTCTTCTTTTGTTTGAAAGCCATATTCATATAAGCACCTGACACGTGAACACAGGAGAAAAGAATGGAAATGTTATCTCTGACAGAATACAGCACTGAAGGAGAATGAATACTCTACAAGATTCGAATTATAAGTGATCAGAATACATTATGTTTAAGTAGATACAACATAAAATAATTAAGATAAAAATATCATTCATAGTGCTGTATGTAATACCATGGAATTAGTTTAATACCCAAACGGTCTTTCTGCTATAACTACATGGTTGTCAAACATTTACAGTAATATACTTTTCGTAAAACAATTACAAATTTAATTAATCCAAACCAATATAGTAAGTACAACAAAACTAATTAGATTAGTAAAAGAAACATACAATTAATAGTAAGATTGAGATAAATTCTTTTAGTCTCTAAAATCGTACTACTATTTGAATTTTACTGGCGCCTTACATTTTGCACACACCAGAGACAAAACAATAATTAATATGAGAGACGGACTATCTGTTTATTAACACACTTAAGAAGTTACCTTAAACATATTTAGTTTATATGAGGATTCCTTAAATTTAATATTTTACTTCCCGATACTGAACTCATTAACATTAATGCCAAAAAGTATTTTCTTTACAGCTTTTTTGAACTTATTCTGAATGAATTATTTAATAATCATCCTCACATAAACGAGTTTAGTTAGTTCGTAAGCGAATTCGGATGGTTATTTATCATGTAGTGATATTCATCAAATTAATTTTGAACTTGCATTTTTCTAGTTATGACCATTCAAATTACCTAAGACAGAGATATTTTTAAAGATCATGTCGTACTATAAGTTTGATCCGCATACAATCTATGTTGGAACACAAATGGTCAACGCTGATTTAATTATGATTATATGCGATTTCCTTACGAATACGAAACATGAGATATGCTAGTATCAGTTATTTAGTGTTTACAGATACTCCTCCTGGTATCCCATCTTATTATTTACTTATTCATCAACACTACATTCGATTTCAGTTACTGAAAGGACAAAATTTCAACTTTACATAAATTAATTACTAGAGCAAATTGTATTCATGTATTATTTTCCTTTCATTCAATAATTGTTTCACACATTATACACATTTATTTTTAACGGTACTGATGCCAGCATATTTAGTTATTTTTTAAATAACCTAACCATTATATATATCATTTAGTATTTATGCTTTCCTAAATTACTATTTAATTAAGTCATGACCTCCAAAGTTCGATTTCAATCTTAATATTGTAAGACACTATTTCAGGAATGATATGTTTTTGCGATGTTTCTTAATACAAAATCACATTTGAAACTACCTTTTTGTTTTGTAGTTGATAAAACCAAATTTCTTTATTTTCCTTTTTGGAATATACTCAGTTAATCCGAGTTAATTTAAAACAATTGAGCTGAAGGCTCTCGTCGGAAGCATTAAAATGAAATCAACTAACAATACCTTACGCGAGGTGCATACTATTCAAACTAAAATATAGTTACACTTATAGCGTAAATTTAATTTTGTATAATTAATTTTTTATAGATATACAAATTATATTCATTAGTCTAACCAATAAAAAATTACACAAGAACTCATTTCTGTACCTCAAATGATAGACAGTAATGTGCAATAGTGAACTAAATAAATATTCATTTTACACCATGCAACATATTTTCAAGTAGATTACTGCAATCTTTCTCTAGAAGATATTTTTTCCTGTTCAGTTTAACATTTTTAAGTAATTTGTTCACATACTTGCATCATACATAATAATTTAGCTTTAATGTTTGGTTCCTGAATTGCAATTGATGGAAGTCCATATCGAGTCATAGCATCATCAACATCGGAAGTTTACATCAAGCCATCAACAAGAACTAGGTTCAATTCCCAATAAGATATTTTTAGCTGAAAAACAAAAAAGATTTTAGTAACGAATGCATCATTACGGCAGTCTATAGCTTAGCAGATAGTGTTATCAGGACTCAGAATAGGAAGGTCAATGCTACTTCCGTGTCTTTGCAGTTGAGATATTTCAGTTCTTAACAGTCAGAGTGTATTACTTTGTGAGCATAGTGCGTGTGAAATGAATTCGAAAACAAGAAACAAAATGTGTGCAAAATTTCTGCATGCACGTGAGCGTATGCGAATATTTTTGTATTTGTGTATGCATAACAGGTGTATTCTTGTAAATTAACATTAAAAGTGATATAAATTCTGCCAAAATTAAGACAAGCAAAGTAAAATAATAATCATTTTGCGTTCTCTAAAGGTAAGTACGTATTGTCGTTTTTAACTGACATATAGTTTTTCTAATCTCTATAGACTTTTTTTTAGCATTGTGATGACCTTCGTATTTTGAGAATGATTGGCTATTAAAATCAATTAAAATCCAATATATTTTATTTTTATATTTACATTCGTTATTGTTCTTTAAGCAACAAACTAAGGCAAATCAAGATAGAAAATTCCACAATTTTTAGCATTGAAGTTTACTAACAGAAGTTAGCATTGAAGTTTATTAAGTTTGAAAATTTAATATTATAATCACTAAGTAAATTTTAATTTAATTTCATTAATTGAAATTAAACAAAATCAGCAAAATTTAATGTCAATTCTTGGTCATTTCAAATAATTCAAGATGCAATTGACATTTATTCTATATTCTTTTTAATGAAATTACCTTTTAAAATCATAATTTGATAGCCAATCATTTTAATGAAAATTTATATTCAATAAAGTATCTATCCTAAAATACATAGGAGTATGTCTCTTCAATTGTGTCATATAGGCGTAGTACTCATATGGTTGAATTTTTAATAGCATTGGGATTGTCTCCAAAACTTTGTTTTCAAAATAAATCAGTACCACCTAAACATAGGGATTGCATATCACACAAAAAATGCTTTCGTACAACTATCTGTAAATTCCACATTTATGCAATGGCAGGGAAGAGTTTATTCTTGTTTTCCTTATAACACAATTGAATCGACTAACTCAAGAAAATCAAAATAAATTGAAATCGTTTTTGCTGTAAGAGAAAACATTTTAACCAGTCGTTAATAGATCTCTAGTTGTTACCCTCTCTTCTTATGTATGGACTGTATGCATTCTTATGGGCTGACTCATCCATGCACATCCATGTAACAATACAGTTTTCGGTTATATATATATATATATATCCTGAAAGATAGTGAAGGTTAGTTCATGTGTTCACATTTCTTCAACTGATTTTCAAATTTTCTTCTCACAACCTAATATATTAAACCACAATTCAGCATAAATACTATGGTATATATATATGAGTTAACACATTCAATGATTATATAATGTTTATTAGGCTTTCTCTTTTTAAATGTGATGGGCGTATTTTTTTGGGGGGGGGTTATCCTTTCATTTCACAATATGTTCATTCTACATTATATATTGTGACTTAATTCAGCCATAGGACAAATGACATGAAGTCGACTTAATTTATTGCAGCCAGCTCTTGGACTATACTTTTTAATCTCTCACTGATCTATGGTCAGCATAACAATTATCTGATCTTCTTTCACAAGCCGCGAAGCTCGTTTTTAAGCAGAAACGTTTACGTTGCTTTCTCTAATTTTTCCTGTATCTGTCTATACAGATTAAATACAGCATAAGCATGAATATGTGTACTCTATAGGTCTTCCAAACGTCCATTTACATATGACTTCCTTATTTGGCTATTCTTGTACTGGCCCAAGGTACCCTTTGATTCAATTGATGCGTGCTGTGATCGTCATTAAAGTAATAATTGATTATATTCGTATCCCACGTTCACTATTATGCGCTATACTACAATAAAAATCCAATAAACGCTTGCCATGTGGTTTATGGCGTATATTTAGTGTGTATAATGCTGTACATTAAAACAATCAATTATTTTGAATTATACTACCATTCAAGTTCAATGATGATCACTTACAAATTATTTGCCTAGCTTTCTATAGGGATATTCCCTCGGTATTATCCATTATATAATCATTAATTACTAGTAATTTTAACTTTTACTCTTAATCCTAATTTTAGTTCTAATTCATTAAGAAACTATTCTAAGGTTAATGTTAATAAATATTCTGTTAATTTATCCCAAATTTTTGTGCTTTGCATGCTCTATACATTTCTTCAATAAAAGGGTAATAGTGGCGTACCGTACCTATTTGGGATAGCTAGCTTCCACTTCTTATATAAGTATCTATTGTTTATTCTATAGTCACCCTATAATCTTTAATTTATTAGATATTCGAGGAAAGAATTATTTCAGCTAAATTGGTTAATGTTTTTCTTTGAAAAGGAAAAGAAAAAAAGGAAAGGAGAGATACTATCACATTCTATATAACTACTCATTTCCTTTGTAATATTATAAGATGATTCTAACCGTTCGCTCTCAACCCACAAAAATACTAGATTCCTTCCCAGCGTAGTGAAATTGAATCACTACTCAGTCATATTCAATAGTGTGTTACACCCTTAACCATCTATAATGAATAATAGATTCTATAATAATAATATGCTTTTCCAAAATTCAACGTTTGAGTGACGGAATAATTGTAAAAGAGTAAAATTGTAAATGCCGCTTGTTATTGATTAATAGTTGTCAATGATATTTTTCGTAAATTAAAGTTTAAAAAACTGCTAATGGACATCTTTTAGTGCACAAGTGTACATACAAAGGAATATTTGATTGACCACGAGTGTACATTCTATTTCTCACATTCGGTTGAATATTTTTTAACGAAATATATTAGAGCAAGAAAAACAAGGAAAAAAATCAGATTGTCTAACGGAAGAGCTACAATGTCATCATCCGGAGGTAGTGGCAACCCGAATTCCCGGAAGTAAGATAAAAGAAAGAAGATCCTTTTGACGTGACGTAATCCTAATCAGCAAACAACGGCTTTAATAGTTACATAAACTTTTTGTTGAGGTTTATTTTTCTTTCCCGTGTATCTAATATTTAAAAGAATTACTTCTAGTACAACGAGATACTTTGTATAAATTGATAATTATCTGTATTTTTGGGCAGAAAGTGCTTCTACATAAGCACTATACCAGATATAATGTTAATTTAAATATAACAAAAGAAGAATGTTTTTAATATATGTAAGAAATATACATTATTATATAGTTCGTTGCTATGTAGTTGTTTATAGTTACCTAACAAACATATACGATCGCAAGACAGTTTATGTGCATATTCGTTTAAAGAGAATCAACGAATAAAACTGTTTAATACGTATCATCATTTTGTAATTTCAGTATAAAAGGTGAGAATACTAGTAAATGTACTCACGGAAGATATTTTAAGGTGTGAATAATTACTACCACAAAAACTTGACTTACACTATTAGCCGAACCAGGGTTAACGATTACCTTTGGTAAGCACGTTATATAAAAATTTTGGTTTACCTCACCCGGGAACTTGTAAATTCATATCCCGAAGTAAAGTAAGGGTGAATTTACTTCTGCAATGGAGAAAGAAATCAGTGACAGTGGTAGCGGTGAACAAAATCCAGCACCAAAAATGACACTAGAAGACAGAATCATACTAGCTTTACAGCGGCATGAGCAAAGCCTAAAAGACAATATGGAAGCCATGAAGCAGGAATTAAAGCAGATGATACAGCAGAAATACAATGCATCCACCCGACAGTATGAAGAAATTAAGACGTTGCTGATTAAAGATAATGCATGTCATAACAACAAGGTTAAGGATTGTGTGGAAGTTCCTTGTTCACTAGAGATGACCTCGCCTTCACCCGTATCTGATGAGGACATTACTTTAGAAGAAATCCATTCGAAGAATGAGGACATTATTTTGAAATAAATCCATCCGAAGAATGAGGACATTATTTTGGAAGAAATCCATACGAAGAGTACAATTGAGCGGAAAAGAGACGGTGGATCTACACATAACGCCGTAGATAGGAATGGTCACTCAACAAGAACACGGAATGATAAAAGGAAGGTACAGTTAAGCGTAAATATGAGTGAAATACGTGTTATGGGTAAATGCATTGGTAAATGTAACGAAAACGCTACTTCTTTCCTAGAAAAATTTTCGGACGAGTGCAATATAATGTGTATAGATAGATCGCAATATATGAAACTAATCCCTCATTTATTACTCCCACCGAATCAACAAGCAGGAGTAGGTAAAAGTAAAAATAGTTCAGATCATTTTGTACCTGTTCGGAATCTAAATATTCGTAGTGTGAACGATACGGAACACAACCTAAACCGAGTAAATTCAAGCAATCAAAACGAGCAAAATAGGCAAAGCTATGTTGGGAATCGACTTAACCTAATCAATCGTGACAATAATTATGTCAGATCACTCAACCGAAGTAGACACAAAAACAATCGAAATACATGGCGAAATTCTAGAAATGCTACAAATCCTATGTATAGACATAATTGTTGTTCAAGAGATGGCACTTCGTATCAAAATCAGAATCACGACGCAATACATGTACAAAATAGTACGGAACCTAATCATGATTGTGCAGTACAATGTACTTTATTAGAATCATATGTAAGTACAAATTTAAACTGACTCTAGTTAATGGAGTAAGGTTAAACCCATACCAGCTATAGATTCTTACGAATATTTATTTTTAATTTGATGTGTTAATATCAATAATGAAAACAATTCTTATGACTTTGATATACAAGCACTATACTTGATAGGATTAGTTAATGGACTCATAAATATTTTATCACATTTGTTTCAACAAATGATAATTTTCAAATGATTTTAATTCTCTCTTATTAATATGAAGAATTATAGTTCGATTCATTAAAAGCAAAGGTTATTTATAGTATATTTGATTTGTGTTGAAACTTAATTGTCAAAGATTATGTTAAGTATAAGGTTTATTATATTAAGCTAATTATCCGACAACTGTCTTCATGTACCATCTTATATGCTACTGGAGTAAGATTCTTCTATACTCTGACGCCTAATAAATACAATGCATACTGTAAAATATCATTTTAAGTAATTACTATATAATGCGCCTTTGATCATGGTGACTCATGTTTTAAAATGTAATTGCTTCTTACTATTTTGAATTCGTACCCTTCGTTAGTTATATAAATAAGCGACGACGTTTTAATGATAATAATATATATATATTAATGTAATAAAGGATAAATGATAATGAAATGAAAGATTTATTATAAATATATTTATATGAATGAAAATAAATAATGTTATATATATATGCGAGGGTCGATCAAAATGTAATGGACGTAATTATGGAATATTGTTATTATAAACGGACCAGTGGTTCTTAAATATAAAAGTCAAGCTCCCTTGTAACTTTTATATTCAGTCCCATCGTCGGGCGACATTTTATACAACGAGATACTTTGTATAAATTGATAATTATCTGTATTTTTGGGCAGAAAGTGCTTCTACATAAGCACTATACCAGATATAATGTTAATTTAAATATAACAAAAGAAGAATGTTTTCAATATATGTAAGAAATATACATTATTATATAGTTCGTTGCTATGTAGTTGTTTATAGTTACCTAACAAACATATACGATCGCAAGACAGTTTATGTGCATATTCGTTTAAAGAGAATCAACGAATAAAACTGTTTAATACGTACCATCATTTTGTAATTTCAGTATAAAAGGTGAGAATACTAGTAAATGTACTCACGGAAGATATTTTAAGGTGTGAATAATTACTACCACAAAAACTTGACTTACACTATTAGCCGAACCAGGGTTAACGATTACCTTGAGTAAATCGTTGTACTAGCAAACAATTGAAAAGGAGTAAGAAATGTTATATCGAGAATGTAATGATTTTTCTACATTAAGTGGAATTACATAAAACACTATGTTAAAAGGTCTCGAATAAAAATAAAACTATCAGTAACGTCAAGAATATAAAAAAATGAGATTTTCCAACTAGATGGACTGGAATTCGAATCCAGCTCACTACATACGTTTTCACATTTTTTCTTTAGAGCAATAATGCCTACCGATGGCACGGCAATATGCGACTATAGAAACATAATTTAACTATTTACTGCACAAGTTGTGATTTACTCATTATAACGCTTTCTCATATATTTATTTCATATCAGCCTTCCGTACATTAACTAATTAATTTCAGAAATTAATACATAAGCACTTTTATTGTTAAAATAGGATCGGAGGATTGTTGTTCATTACTATCTATCATAAAATACAAATAATTCTTGATTAATTTAGATGGTTTTATAGAAAAGCTACAATTCTTCCTTGCCCACCTTATGAATTTCCTTTTAATTCTTACTGCAACAGATTAATAACTATCGTCCCACATGTGAGGATTTGATAGTGTAGCCATCTTCGACGTACTGTCATGACTACCCGAACCCAATATGTAGTACAGACTACAAAATGGTTCTGTTACGTAAGGGCATCCCACGAGACCTACGCTCGGTAATTACCCTTAATTTATTTCTATATATTTATTGCGAAATTCTCTCAAGATAGTAAAATTCCTAGATTAGCCATTATATGATCTTTCTGTGGAACTCTCGGTTATAGTGTTACCTACGTATCTGTATCGTATTCTTTTGGTTTATCCATCCTCCATACGGCTCTAGGGAAAATTTAGCTCTCAAAAACAATATAGTATCATGTGCGATACCTGAACACGACGTTTTAGGTCGGAATAATAATTTGACAGTCTAAAAATCCCTATAGTGGCCTGGAAAAATGGCTTCCGTATTGGAACAGCGCTCGACACTTATGACCAATGAGAATCCAGCTCATCTACGTCAAAACAGAAGGAAGACGAATTATGTACCCCTCTACACAGATATAATCTCAGTTCGATATTGAACCAGTATTTTCCCGTTTCATCCTCATATCCGACGAAGCAAAGGAACCAGATTCTAATAAAGTACCCACTTTAATCGGATGAAGGAAATCTTAACATATTTTCTTATAAAAGTTAATTACCTTAGTCTATATACAAGTATAACGGTAATAAAATACAAAGCATGAAG
Source organism: Thermobia domestica (assembly GCF_964235325.1). NCBI lineage: Eukaryota > Metazoa > Arthropoda > Insecta > Zygentoma > Lepismatidae > Thermobia > Thermobia domestica. The sequence continues at coordinate 377,634,372 of NC_137454.1, forward strand.
CATATAACATTTTCTTCCCATATTCCAGTTAAGAGGGAAAATCAGAAGGTTTTCTTTTTGTGGCGGCCCCCGATTATCACCACTTTTATATCCACTTCTTTTCCTCAACTGTTTTTCTTAGGGAAATAAGGCAAAAACTAACTATTCTAAGCATAAATACAATGTAACTATATGAATAACATATTTACATTTTTTTTAAGATTTCTTCTATCCCAATCAGTATTCTAATGTATTTCCTTTTTGTAGCTTAGAAGGTTTGCCGGAAGGTTTTAATGACGTGCACGTACATGAATATAGTTACCCATTCCAACATGTAACCAACAATCTTGCTATTCAAAGGAATATATTGATCCTCTCATTCAATAAAGTTGACTTTACTTCCTACAGTGGGTAAAGACGTAATACTCTATACTTCGTGACTAAATATTCTGTTTTCTAGAATTCGTATCTTGAGACAATCTCCAAAAATGTGTTTTTGCTAATGCTGTTCCCACCTAAGGCTTAAGCATGAAACCTTAATTATACGTCTTTATGCCCTTTGCACAAGACGACCTCACATATCTCTCAGTATCTATAAAATCTACTAACAACACACTCCTATTCAAAGGCATAGCAAGTAGAGATTGCCTCGTTTCTATGTTTGCAACAATATTTTACGTTTATTTTCTCCAATCCAGTGAAGATGTCGCATGAGATTCAAGTGCCCTAACCACTAGCGAGCAACATGCACATTTAATGAATTTACTTGCAGTATTGTTTCAACTTGCTTCACACCTCATAAGCAAATATTATCTACTTAAGGGATTGCTAGGGATAAAACACAGGCTACCGATAATTCGATAGTGGAGTTTCTACGATTATCATTAACAGTTTTTCGTCCTCCGCTCGGGATACCTTATCTTCCATTAACTTACGAAACATTAGTAATATTACTGAGTCATATTGACTACTTACTATACCCAATTCTCAGTAAAAGAATGGATTAATCATAATTCCATATATGTGTTTAGTGTAAAGAGACTGTGGCCCTCAATCTCATTTACCACCTATAGGTATATCTGTCCATTTTCCACAATATATCCCATATGAAGGGATTATGGGTCTTTTCTAGTTCTTCAATGAGCGCTCTTTTCTGTTATAAGCAGCTAAAATTCTCTGAACTTAATTACAATATACATCTCTCTAACAAATAGAATATAATATTTTCATTTAAAATTACCAACACTTATCTCTTAGTTTCTTCACTGGATTAACTTTATATACTCCTTTTCCTAATAATTATCAGAAAATGGAAACAAAATTGAACATAACGTTTCTCAGAACAATCCTCCTATCTTTCCTACTTCTTATTCAATAAGTTGTCTAATTTTCATCTTGTCTTTTAAATGACATTAGAATAGCTTCGTTCTAGTCGGTTATTCAAGCGAAAAATTTTCTCTTTCGTTACACGATCAAATTCAAACTTTAAGGAACAATGCTTCTTTCAGCCACTTTCTTCTCTCTTTTATTTAATTATGTATTTCCTAGAGAGATTACAAGAAGCAAAAACACTTCATTGACTCGATCTGGTTTAGGGTGTGGTAAAAATGCGATTTGTCCGAAGATAAAAATAGCATCACCTTTCTCTTAATAACAACATACTATCTTTAATTACTATTTCATCCTGAATAACCATCAACTCTACTGTTATCTTATAACTAACGGAAAAAGAAAAAAAGAAAACGAATAAGAGCTAATACATTAGTTAGTATACCTATTTCTACTGGAGCTAAGAGCTGCTGACGTGAGATTCCGAAAGCACAAGTGGTATTTTATTCAAATTCAGTTATCATAATCTGGATTAAAAAGCAATATTCTCTTAACTAACGGAACTCACTAACTACTTCTGTTTCTATAAATAAAGCTTCATGGGACTCACTAACAACACTATCATACAGAACGTGTAAAATACTGGAGTGTTACTTTTAACTTTTTTTTCAGCTTAACAATATTTAGTCTATCCAGCCTAATAGGAATACTAATTCAAATGTAAAATTAGAACAAAATCAACAGACTTATTGCTAATATATTAAATACAATAAATCATACAATTAATAGTTGCTATAATCGTTAGTTTAGTATGCTCTTCTTGAAGAAAATAAGAGAAAAAAAACAGGTGTCCTATTCTCATAACAGATTAATTTTGAGCCCATGGTAACTACGTACCGCAATATAGACAGTAGCTCTGTTCTGCTACAATTCAGTCTCATACCATAGAATATGATTAGGTCCTGAAGGAGATCTAAAACGCTTTAAATATCCCGGCTGAGCCCCCATTTGAAACGATGTTCTAGGTTGTCCGGGGTAAAATAGGAGACTGGAATCATTTCCCCGAACAATACCAAGAGTCACGAACCCGAGAAATCTCAGGTCGGAGATGTTTCAAAGAAAATTTATTTACCCCAGGTCTTCAAGGCTTAGAGAGAACAGAACATAACAGAACAAATGCAAATTATTATTAATGATTATTTATTAAAATAAAATAAAAACAAACAAAATATTAAAAGAAAACGAAAAACAATAACTGACAATGGATAAGATGACGTAAAACAACACAACATTGTAAAAAGGATATAGCTCATTCTTTATAATTCAAAAGATCCTCTAAAGCAATATGACTAGCAATATGTGTATGCCAAGTGGCACCTGTTCTAGTTTTTGTATCTTGAAATTTTGTAAGTCATGGCTCTGAAAAATTTTAAACTATTACTTGAGCCATGACAATATTAATGTTGTCTAGGGGAAAGAAGTTACAATTATAACAACTCTGCCAATAACAAAGTCAAAGACATATTTACCTCATATAAGGTGACGTCCCACGAGGATAAAACCTCTGCTGCTGGTAGTTGGAGAGTGTCTCCTCGAATTTTATAAATTTTTGTTATATATTTTTCAGATAGGGTGTTGGCCGGAACATACAGTCACACAATGTTAATTGACGTAATTGTAAGAAAGGGGGAATCGAATAGTATGATTAGGCGGAGTTTATGGTGATTCCTTTGACATGTTTATTCGTGATTGGTTATGAACTTGAGTAGGATGGCACAGCGACGTAGAGATAGGAAGAATATCCGTTTTTCGGATTTCATTATTTTCCCTATTTTTCTTAATTTAACTATCCACTATCGATGAAGACAAAATTCCTGTAGTTGCTACAACCACATTTTCCGTACAATGTGTTTCCCGTAGGAAATCACAACCATCAAATTTAACTTAGTGGTTTATGCATTTCCAGGATAATATCTGCCATCCTCTTATTCTTTGAGCTTTGAAAATATGGAATTTCATTTTTCAATTAGAATAATAATAAAATTGCAAGTCCAAAACCGACCAAGAGAAAACATGTCTCTGTTATAAGAAAAATTATGATTCAGTTAATCTAAAATTACCTACAAATTATCCAAATCAAAAAATCCCTTGCACATGCGTGTATCAATATTCAAAATCTTAGCCTTTGGTGAAACTAAATTTTCTCTAATTATTGATATTTGTGAAGCAGAATCTAACACAGCATGAGCATTTTTATCTTCTATCAGTATTGGCATTAAAATCATATTGTTTTGAGTGGTAATGGAGGATTTTACGACATGACCCTTTTTCCCGAATACTGCGTTATCTGTAAATGTACCTCCTACATTTACAGACATCACGCATTTAAAGACTGTTTCCGCAATAAACATGTATCCTCTGTGTGAAAACCATGACCACAAACAGAACAAATGGGATGTGTTTGTGCCTGAGTCGGATAATGTTGATAATTACTACCATACATAGGTGTTTGGTTCTGGTAATTATGAAAATTACCTCTAGGATAAAATTGGTTTCTCGACTGGCCTCTACAATTCCTATAGTTACCACGGAATCGACCTCTAAAATTTCCTCTATGACTAGAGTTACGATTCTGATTTCCTCTATTTTGTCTGAAAAAGTTATTCCCTTTTCCTTGAAAATTCTGTCTGTTTTTATTACCATTGTTTTTATTACTACTATTACTGTTATTTTGATCAGATTGTTGCTGACTAATTTGTAAAGTTAATTTCTCTAACTTTTTCTCTAACGACTGCAATTGATCGGAGCTAACTGGACTTTGTGCCTGATTACTTGATTGACTCTGCACTTTCGGTTCACTAGCTTCCTGCTTAACTAACTTTTTCTTTTTCTTCCTCTTTTCCTGATTGTTCAGCGCTTTCACCTCTACTTCACTATCTGACTCGACCTCGGAAGAATCTGCTGTTAATGAAGTTTTCAACTTTGGAAGTACGGACTTCCAAGATTGTTTCGTAACGGAAGTATTACGTTCGCGTTTTTCCCTTCTCTGTACACGAGCTTTACTTTTCTCAAGCTTAACTAAAACACCTAACATTTCTTCTACAGTTGTAAATTCATATACTCCAATACGCTCTAAATAATAAGGTTGTAATGCAGAGGCTATAAGAGCAATCACCCTTTCCTCTGACAACTTGTCATCAAATCTCTGAATCAGCAAAAGCATGTCATACACAAAGTTCGTAACTGGTTCATCAGGTTTTTGTATTCTTTCTCGCAATTGATCTATGCCTAAACCTAGTGTAGATCTACCAAATTCCTTAAATATACGTGTTTTTAAATTGTCAGAAGATTGTGGCTCTTCACTTTGTCTCTGTAAAAATACCCGTAATCTTTTTCTAAATTGCCCTGTAAATGCTAAAGGTAACATTTCCTTTTTCTTATTTTCGTCCCAACCATTGATTCTACATACTTCATCATATTCTTCCATCAATAAACGTATATCATCACCACTTTTGGCATCGAACCTCGGAATACGCAACAAATCTCGAGCAATCTCAATCTTACCCGAATTGTTTGCCGGAGTTTCTGTGTTCGTTCCCTGATTCATTTTGCTGTTTAGCCTAGTATTATATTTATGTGGAATTCTTGTTTGCGTTTGGGCTGACTTTTTCTTTAATTTCACTACATGTAAATGTATGTCATCTAACAATTCTGTTAACTCAGCAATGGGCATGAGCAAAATAAGACAAGGAAAATAGTCTTTGAACTTAAATAACTAATATGACATTGTATTCTATGTAATATAACCTTAAATTCCTAAACCACCTTAAATACAACCTTAGCATTTAAATTCTAAAACGTTTAAATACACTTTGAAATATGATTGCACACTCCCGTGCTTGGAGAAACATTACGATACCGAAATCAATTTGAACAGTGAATTTCAACATACAAAATAGCATGTAGCACTATCCAAAAGACCGCGCACTCCACCATGCTAAAACCTTAAAAATAGGTTTGCAATCTACCTTAAACGTGACCGGTTTTGTGACGTAAAAGGCAGTTGGAAACTTCTGGAGGCATGTCGAACGGAGACCTCTTGTCTGGGTCGCAAACCCCAAACAATTCTCATACATGAAAACTACTGAATGGCCTTGACATCCACCCAGTTCCTCCAAGAAGTAATTTAAATTAATGCAAGTCTTGGGGGCGTAGATAGCGTAGCTCAAAATTAGTTAGAAACATGGGAGTAGTATTTCAAAGGTAAAATTCGACAACACAGAAATAATTTAGAATAAGAATTTAATGAACTGATCTTGAATGACTGAATAACTACAGAGCATGATGTGGACTGGTATGACTTAAAGACTAGAGAAGACAATGCATAATCACTTACATTTGGTAACGATGACGACCAGAACCTCTGATGGACAGAATGACGGAGTGACTACTTATGAATAATTTGACTCGCAGAGTTTCGACGTCAAAATGGAACTTCTCATACCCGGAAGAGAATCCGGTAGTATTTATATGATTTTTCCGTCATGTCAACATTCTTGCACATTCTTTCTGAGTCTTCCTAGTTCTAGAAGTGATCGCCGGTCATTTGCATTGTAGAAGTCAAGGCACTCTAAATTTTCCATTGGATTGAGAATCCTAAAGAATATTCAAACTGCCTCCACTTCATACATTGCCTGTTTTATACACATTTTAAAATTCAATTAAATATTTTGTTTCATTACATTGTGGTACACAATAATATATATCGGATCATTTTGTTTCTTAATCTAAACAGGAAGTTAATATACAATCGTGTCACAGTGAATGCATTTAACATTTAATCAAATCACTGTCAACATACGCTATATATTTAAAGAAATAGGTATATAGAGTTTTGTACAGGCTACTCAGTCAAAAACGAAGTAGTTGTTTCAAATACACTTTGCATTGGTAAATACGTCACATTCTGGTCTAGAAATTACCGTATTAAGCTCGAAAAAGAATATTTCTATTAGGAATTATTCTCTTCATTTTACCGTTATATATGTGTTGGGAAATGTATTAATTTTTCCTTTTCTTTCTTTTTTATATTTATGTAACGTTCTTATAACAAATAAATGTGATTTTGTATTTCTTTCCCTTTTTCTTTATTGAAACACCAATAAATCATTGTGTACTGAAAGAATGAATGTATGTGATAAGAATTGTTGTGGAAATAAGCATTCATATGCATATGTGTTTTATTTAGAGTAGAGTATTTAACCGGTATTTGTTTTCTTGTATTATAATTAAGACATTCAATAGTTATTCAATAATAAGTTTACAATATTTATTGTTACTTTTTTGACGTGTCTTAAGGTATTTTATATCAATTACACAATTGGTAACTTTAACTTTTCAGAATTTGTTAAAAATAAGAAAATTCTCAAGAAATCTATTCAAAATAAGCGGTGGTCGTATAGACGAGTAAATAGGGTAGCTGTATTCTGAGACTCGCTTCCAATTTTCATTACTTTAAAATCTATTGGTGTTTCTCGTAGTAAACAAAACAAAACCGTAACACAAACAATTGCTAGCATGTGTGTTTTTCTATTGATTTTTCCCCTTCATCTTTCTTGACAAATAAATGCTTAGTTGCAAGTTTTGTCATATTAACCAAAAGAAAAGCGTTTACGTTTGACATTATAAAACAATAATTTTTTTAAAAAAAATTGATATCATATTGAAACCAAGAAATCTACAGATTCAGTTTAGATAAGAAGAAAGGAGCTGATTGGAAACCTACAGTGGGGGATGCAGTGCCGTGCTATGCGGAGGGGAGGGGGCAATGTTCCGACGGCCCCGGGTGCCGAAGTAAGGGGGCGAAAAATTTGGGAGGAAAAATTAAAGAAAAGAATGAAAGAGAAAAGATTTTTGGCAACGTATAAGTACAAACTAGTATGTACTTAAATCTTCTTCCTGCTTTTGTGAAATGGTCCTGTAATGTTACTCATGTTAGAAAAATGCATGTGCACATAGGCCTATATAAAATGGAAGGAAAAAGTAATAAAAAGTGCTCAAAATCAAAGAAAAGCAGTGTTTATTTTTGAAAATTTCCGTACGTTTCGCGGCTGTTCTGTCGACCTCACTCACATGTACGGAGGAGCCATCGTATACTCTCGCCTCAGGCACTGATTTTCAACGGCACGGCACTAGAATTCTGAGAATCTTGCAATCTTTGATAAGATATTTGTCAAAGAGACGAAGAATTGAAAGAACTAAACAATGAACATAGTCGTTGTGTAAGACTCCGATGGCCTTTGCAGCGTAGTTTTGACTTATGATTAACACCATACTACGGGGTTGACTAACAAATTGTTATTTAAATTGTATTCAGAGTCTCTGATTAAGACGTAATATTTGACGAAGTTAATCATATGTCACTAATTAATCTAGAGCAGAATGAGTTCGAATGAGTCAGTTTAAAGTGATCGTGATGTAGTTTGTGTATTAATCTTTTATTCTGTGAAGTCATATAATCGCGGCATAATGGGAAAAGCCAGAGATTTCCTCCACGAAAAGTGGAAGTTGTCAAAACATTTCTGTCGGAAGGAAGATATACATAACGACAAATTGCTAGTAGACTTGGGGTAGGGCAAAAATCTGTGAGCAAAATCTTCGTTGCGATTAGCAAGGAGACAATGCATCAGCAAAATAGGCTTGGGAAGTGTGGGCGAAATCCAATGCTATCGCTAAGAGGTATCAAGAAACTAAAAAAAGATTAGCTCTGGGAAACAGAAATGCAACTTCAAGAGACTTAAGCATATAAATGTCTGAATTTGGCGTAGACATTTCGCCTGAAAATGTTCGAACGATTTTTTGTGCTGAGAGAATAAAAGCACTCAGGCCAAGAATGAAAGCAAAACTTACTCCAATCATGGCAAAGAAGCGCCTCGCATGGGTACGAGGCCTAGAATATTGGACTGTTGATGATTGGGGAATAGATGTTTCAGTGATGAATCATGTGTCTTCGTGTCTGATGAATGTTCACAATATGTGCGACTTGGACCTAGGGAGGAATTCAAGTTGGAATGCCTCCAACAAACCGTGAAACATCCTACTTCAGTCATGGTCTGGAATGTGATGTCAGTCTTTGGGCCTTGGAAATTGTATATAAAAGAGGGAACAATGAATCACGACCACTACCTACAAGGTCTTCAAGAAGAACTGCTTCCCCAGACTGCAGTCTGGTTTGATGATGCACACTTCATCTTTATGCATAATGGAGTCCCATGCCACGGGGCGAAACTGACAAAATTCTTCGAGAACAAAGAAATTAGTGTTCTTCCCTAGCCGGGCAATAGTCCTGATATGAACCCGATTGAAAATCCTTGGAGCTTCATGAAGGAAAAGCTAAAGAAGAAGCGTATTAAAACCAAACGTCAATTGGTTGAGGAGATCAACAATTTGTGGTATCATGATACTGAATTGAAGTCAAAATGTGCTAAACGCGTACATATCATGGCACAAGGAATAAAAAACTTAATAAAGAATAAAGGATTTCATGTCAAATATTGATCTTTGTGTGAGAGATCATTTTCTTGCAAGTATTCCATTTCATTTTTGTTTCTAATTTAGATACACACATTGTATAGTAATTATATTTGAATGTTACGTACGGATTTATTTTATTGATATAGAAAAATATGTGTCATGGCCACAAGAAAGTAGAACAGAGTTACAGAACAGTAATTTGGATTAAGTTCAAACACATTTTCTGACGCAATATATTAAGAACAGTAAAATATTCAGAAACTGAATGTCGAGTCTAATACTTTGAACACGTCTGTATATCTCTGATTACTAAATATCAGATAACGGAATGATACAACCTGGCCACGGGAGTAACTACCACTTCTACACAAAATAGTATTACTGCCGCGACCAAGTTTTATCATCTCGGTATCTTACCTGATGGTTGGTAATCAGGAGATTGTAGCACTGGTTCTGTGATAAACTTCGGAATTTCTCTAGAAGTAGCAGTTTTGGGATTAAGCTACAGTTAAAATCGTTTAAAAGAAAATACTTCTAATCGATTTATTTATAAAGAATCACTGATTTTTGTTAGACTCATTTCCCGAGACTTTAGTTAGTACTATGGATCCACCAAGCGCTGACTCCGTTTTGCTTGGAGATCGCTAGTATGGTTTGTTAACATCACAGCAGAAGGTTTCTACTGAGTTTCCAACGGCCAAGAGCGTTAGTCAATTAGACATACTAGAGGCGAGACCAGAAGGTAATCGAGAAGGATAACCAGTATCAGTAGCAAATAGTAGGTGTTGGTAGTATTCAGTATCTTAATTTTCTCGAAAGATTGGGATACGAACAACACAGAGAATGACAGAAATAATAATACAAATTTGCTCTCTTCTTTTACTGTATATTAAACAAGACGGCTGGATATTATTTGATAATAATAATAATAATATTAATAATAATAATAATAATAATAATAATAATAATAATAAATTATTTAATGGATTCTATGCATTTCTTCTATGTCGCCATAATCAATGGAAATTAATTACTTAGTGTACGAAGACTTCTTTCGTCTTACTGCAGTGCATGCTATTTGTAAGTAAGCATCACTTATTTTAGTATGACTTTCAGCATGGAAGCATATGAGAATGCCGACTGATTTTGCTTTTCATATTTTCTGGTTCTTTGTCGAAAACAAAGATAACCAGATAAGGGACAAAGGTTAAAAGAAACGTTCAGATGGTGAGGTCAATGGATGGAACTTACAAATTTTGATGAATTAGATCTCGTTGTACTAAAAACAAAAACGAGTCTGGAGCTTTTTACTCGGAACGCAGACTATTGCAACATAGGTATACTGCAGTTGGTAGCTGTGTTGTCGAGATGTTTCGATGGTAGTTTCACTTGTGGCCGCTATCAACACACCGTTTGTCGACCTATAGCAGTAACATTCTTTGTATGGGGGGGGGGGCGCTAGGGAGGCCATAAATTTGAGCTAGGGGGCCTGGCCCACCAGGCCCTCCCTTGGCTCTGCCACTGGCCCCACCCTTCATAGTCAGTGCAACTTCATCAACCAGTTAGTGGTGGTCTCGATGAACGATGACTTGTTTAATTTTCGGAGGCTATGTGATAAGAACACACAGTGTGAGTTCGTAGCAAATTAAGAATCACATATTATTCCTTCTAAAACAACTTTCTGTATAGAATCTTGCCTTATATGCATTTGGAAGTTTTTCTCTCTCTCTCTTTTCTACCAGCCAGATGGGGCTGTGATTTGGTAACATCCCGTATTTAACCTCGGATACTGCTATCTTCATTGGTTCGCTGGTATAAATGGATGCTGAAAGAGAAATCGTATCGAAGTCGTAGCTCTGTATACATTGGTACCTAGATTTTTACCCAGTACCCGTCTCCACTTCCTACACCTCCTGTAGTTGGAAGTTCAATAAGGAGACAAATTTCAGAATAATAGAGTTTATAACAAAGTTAGATTAATTATACATGGTGATTATTAAAAGAAGCAGTGATGTAATGCTAATTTTTAGGTGCGTATACGCTCCATCTCTTGTCACACATAAACACACACACACACACACACACATATATATATATATATATCGGCTGTTTCAATACTTCAATACTATTAGTTTTGCACTATTAAGATTTAAAGTTCAAAGTTAATAAGAAAGTTTGAAATATCCTTGCTTATAGTCTAGGCTCTGTCCATAAGAGCTGTAGAAAAGTCGGGAATGACAGCAGATCTCTTCTGAACCTCTTAGAGGGCGATCAATTAATGGAAAAATCGAAGGTAACACTTCCGCAACCGGGGCCTTCATTGTGAAATTCAATATTCAAAATGGCGCCCGCGCGAAGTACCAAATTATATCTGAACTAAAATATCTTCTCATAGAAACAAGTTAGAAACTTCGTTTGGACCAAATTAAAGATAATTGATAGTAGAAGTAAGAAAACTAAGTATATTGTTTACATGTTGCCGCCATATTTAAAAATAACGGATATTTAGGCCAAAAATTAGTTTTTCTCATTTCTCTTTTTTCATTTCATGACAAATAACTATGAAGTTATTAAAAATATGAAAACGCAGCCAAAACTAATTAAAGGAACATAATCTTAGCTTTCTATCGTTACCAATATCTTTAGTAGATCTTAAAAAATGATGGAGGTATTTAAATTTAAGTGGCGCAGGGTGTAGCGTTTTTTGGACTGCTTAATAAATTACCGGAAAAACACTCACTACGCGCAAAACTTTCAAAGCTATTACTTTTCAACAAATTAAAATAGTCCATTCATTTTATCGATAAATTAAAGGTAATAGGTTGCTGTGTCGTAGGAAATGAAATAATAATGTTATTGTATTTGTCAAATAGTATTATTAACATGTTTGTTCATATAATATGTAGCTAATGTTGCAGACTCTAATGTGGACAGTGGAATAATAAAAATCCATAGTTGGCGCCAATATCCTAGACAATGACTATAGAAAACTCTTTGACATGTCCCTATTCCGAGACACATCTTCCTCTGCATCCGTATTAGACGTAAATGCCTGCATCATTTGCTAGAATCGTGAGAAATCTTCATGTAAAACAATGTCGTCTTTCCGAGGGAGAGAAAACGTTTTAGCTACGGCTGAAATTCGGAAGGATGGTGTTCTGAAAAGACTTAAGGATCTTCAGCGAGGTACAGAATTTGTGTATCATTGTAATGACGCATTCTATATGTTATATTCAAAGAATGTATTGTTATGGAAGGAAAATGAAAAAGAACGCAGTGAACCTGAGGAGCTGGATCAGCGTTCCATAAAATCTCAATCTGAGCCAATGGCAAAGAAAATGAGAGTAGATATTCCACGTCGACAGTCACCATCTTCAAACAAGAAACCAATAAATGTTTTATGTGTAGTATGTGGGAAAGAGAAACACAACGGAATTAAACAAAAGTACAAAATATGTTAATCAAACCGTGCAACTACATTTTTATCCGCAAGCATGTTCTTTAAAGATGACGAATTTACGAGAACACGTGACTTGGAGGATGAATTCCCTGTTTTGGTGCAGATTTATATTATCATAAAGCCTGTCTTGAGCACTATCTTCTGAAGTTCAATAAATATTCTCAGAAATCAGATAGCACAACTACCGAGTCCAAGAAAACTAATAAAAGTGGAGTGCTTAATAAAGTGCCGCCAATTATCGAGAAACTATTGGATGAGGTGTGGATTGACATTGTCGAAAATTCGAGACTTTATTAATGGAAACAGTGTACTGACTTTTAATAACAACAAAGTTAAACTTTGGAGAAAAAGTAAGGTTTTCGAAGCCTTCGAAAAGAAATAAACCGATTCTAGGTTTCAATTCATTATTTAGTGCCGAAGAAGTAGCTGACAAACTGAGATCGATTAACATCTTACGAGTGCAGCGAAAGAAGTACGAACGGCTCTCCTTCACACATATTTCGGTATTGATGGAGAATTTGGAGACAGTAACTTCATAAGTCCTGGCCAACAACTAGAATTCCTCAACCTTTTTTGGATTTCCTAGCAGAGGTGCTACAAGTGATCAAGCTGAACATCATATCTGGGACACACGCGAAGATCTACATATCAGTGACGAAGACAGTGAAAGTGATCTTGAAGAATTTTCTGACCAACAAAATCTAAATTTTCATAATCTATTGAAGTCAATCTTCCAGACTTTATTCTATAATATATATTGTCGTAGGAAAGCAACCTCCATGCATTTGATGGTGGCACATTAAATTCATGAGAAATGCAAAATCACACAACTGATCTGAACTATGAATAAATTAGATGTGTCAGTTGGCTATAAAGATATCATGCAAGCACGAAGCAACCTTACACAATATACACTGAAACCTGTTGCTCCACCTTGTCTTTTTCAAGCCACTTTCAGAGTGATAGTTTCACTGTAGCTATGGACAATTTCAACCGTGAAGAGGCTACTCTGTCAGGAATCCGTGATAGTCACAATACAGTCATGGTGTTTTTCCGGGAAATGCCAACAAAAGTCCCATCGAAACCGAAATTGTCGAAGTCGGTATTAGCAAGACCTCCAGTCATCTTCGATCCTTGCTTCCATCTCAGCAAATGAAGAAATAAGAAAGGAAGGTACAACCTATATCGATTCAAACACGCTGACAATTTCTCCCGAACTGTATGATTTGGAAATCGATAATCTGCGTCAGAAGGAGTTTATTCAAGACATAATGCATACGAGCTAGAAAATAAAGAATCCACTTTAACGCGGGGTACTGTGAATGCGATAATAACGGATTCAGATGTTTCTAAGAAACAAGTTGGCTTTCTTCCAGTACTGCCGTATCCAGTAACGGAATATAATAGTGTATACACAGCAATGAAAAAACTTCCAGAGCCTACTTAAACACTTAAACCAATCTTCAATGCCTGTGACGAAGGGGTGTATCACATTGCTGCCGAAATTCAACTTAGGAGCAATGAATTTTCAAACATTGTCCTCATGCTAAGATCATTCCACATGACCTTCTTGTCTACACAGGAAACTACATTTCTGGTAGTGGTTTGGAGTCTCTATTCATAGAAAATTTTTAGGTCCAAAGTAACCGAGAGTATTCTAAAGGGAACTATCTACGTTAGGGCAGTGAGAGGTATGTTTATGATTGCAGATGTATTTATGCTAAAGGGAAGGCTTTCCTGGAAGGAGTAGGTGAATATTATATGTCTGTCATCCAGCAGTTCGTTGACACTATGACTATTATGAAAGAAAGACAAGCTTAACGTGCTTTTATCAGTTCATGGAGTTGGGCATTAATTCAGAGGAAATACCGAAGTTTTGCACAACTTTTCAGAGAAACTCAGCTCAATCTCAGAGCAGTGCCGCTGCCTTGAACAGTTTTTACATATTTTATTTCTGCTGAAAAGCCTTATAAGAGCTGACCGAAAAGGATACTGGCTGTTGCATCTGTATATTGTACAGCAGTTGCTTCCGGTATTCATGGCACTCAATCGAATCAATTTTCTGTGGTGCGTGTCCCTCTATCTTGAACAAATTAGAAATTTGGAGACTCAACACCCGGAAATAAATGCTCAGTTCATGAATGGTCACTTCGTAGTCGGAAGAACGAACAATGTATTTAACGCAGTTGGTGCTGATATGATACTTGAACAGATTATAAATAGATCTAAGAAATCACCGGAATTAATTATGAGTCAGACGCTCAGAAAGAATTATATTACGGAGTGCGAACTGTCGTACCACGAAGTTCTTTCGACATGCCAAATCTTCAGTCAGATTCTTGGTATATCACAAACAGACCATGGGTTCCTTAGTAATGTACTTGATGAAGTTTGTAATTCTGTTAACAGAATGGTAGAATTTTATGGAGCGCAGGAAAATCCCGTACAAAGTTCACAGTCCTGTGAAGTTGTATCATTTCATGTCGCATGAAGTTGTACCAGATTCTAATGGAGAATAAATCCTCAATTACCAGATACGTAGCCATGAAGCTTATGTGGCATTCCGAAACGAGCGATTTTTGTACAAAACAACTCCGTTGTCAAAGACCATTCACAGACGAAAACTTCCACTGTTTCGTCATGCAAATAAAGTAGTCTACTTGTCTACTTTGCAAAAGTTGTTGGAACCGTCTAAGTACGTTTCCGAAGGACATTCATCAATGAATACAATTATTGCTGATGTTATGAACTAACTTCGTAAAACTTGTGTGAAAGGTTTACAAACATTTGCTGATCTGTTTGATTTACTCTTCAGGAGCTGCAGCAAGGTTTAAACACGCACCCGCAGGGATTTTATTTGACTATCTAATCACCTCGGTCAAAAATGTTTGAAGACAGCAAAGGGTAACCGCCTCACCTATACTACTAACTAATATGTCATGTACACATTTTAACTGTAGCTACGATTACGATTCTGGAAAATCCAAATTTTTTTCTGAAAAATCGCCCTCTCGGAATATTTGCGCCCCTCGGGCCCGTGTTCAGGTAGGAATCTTAAAAAGATTGAGAAATACTCAAAGGTGCACAATCCGTATCCAAAATTTTAATCTTGATATTTTGAAAACGACGGGTGGGATTTGTTTTAAAATTTCCCTTAGGAAAAAAAATAAAAAGTCACATACCTCCGCCCCCACTTAGCACCGCTAAGTTTACCATTCGATTCTAAAACGCATCTTGGGTGTTCTTTTTTCTATACTTGACTTGACCAAAAAAAATTCGGGTTTAATACGTGTTATATGAGCTTAATAAGTGTTTAAACACAACACTACTCCTCGTTACCGATTCGTACCATAAATCTCCAAAGGGTTAAGCACTAGCAAGCAAATATTTCCAGTGACGGCTGTATCGAAACGATCAAAGATTGCTGTGACATGCTCATATGCTACAATTTTTCCTGACTTTTGTTTTCTACCCCTTCCTAATAACTTTTCTTCAATTCTCTTTTTTTATCTGAAGAAAATGAAACAACAAAGAATAATGTCTATTTTTACCACGTTCCTTTTTTTGTTCAGTAGATTGTGGAAAAACTACTACTAGTACTAGCTGCTGAGTATTTATCACAATCAATCGTTCCTATCTTTGATGTCATTTGCAGGTACAAATGAGCAATACTAATCCTAGGTTCGCTGTTGTATTTGGTGGTATTGGGAACGACGGTGAATGCTTCCCGTCACGATAGGTCATATGTTTTGTTATTTTTGTGGAGGCCAACGATTTCTTGGTTCAAATATATTCATTTAATTTCCTCTTAACTCTTAAAATAAAGACCACATTTTTTCTTAACCTCCTTCCGCGATTAGAAATGAACTGGTTCCATTCCATATTGCCTTGCTCAAATTGTACACAATCGACATTGGAATTTGGAAGGTAATGACAACGCATTTGACATCTGAAGGAAAATCACTGCATGTCAAGAGCGTCGTTTTCCATTTATAGATGAGATTCTCAGAAAATTTGATTTCTACGCCCCGAAAACGCAAATATTTTAAAAGAATTTAGACATCATTCGCGGTAATAGCCCCACGACCAGCTGGTTAGTGAGTTTTTTTTAATAAAGTATATGAAAAGCAGTTGTTTGCTCCAATGAAGTGAGTATACTATTGATCGAATCTAGCGTATACCCGCGTACTTCCTAAATTTTAGGTAGTTATACGATAGGTTTCAAAAATTAGAGGTGGGTATACGCCGTATACCGCTTATACTCTCCATTAAATCCTTGTAAAGAGGGAAGAAGCGAATGCGTAAAATACTAATTTCTTATGCATTTAATACATCTTTTCTTCTTGGTATATAGTTCTCCATCTGCTGCATAGATGTCAGAGCAATGATCTTGAATCCTATTGAGAACAACTGCAAATATTATCTGCATAATAACTTACTTGGACCAAGGTAGAGAAATTATTTAAATAGATATTCACCATTCAAATCGAATAATGCTTTAATATTTAACATCTGTTAGAAATTCTTCTTTCATATTTTCCAACAAAAGGTAGATTGATGAATACAATACAATATATAATTTGCTGAAAGCTCCGTGAATCCGAACATGAACTACATATGGCAAATTTTTATTTTTGGAGGAGGGAACCAGTATAAGTCATTATACGTGATTTCTGGTATCCCTTATAATCTGTTGCTTGAGAACACTGAAAGATCACCTCTGTTACCTCTGTTGTATATTCTTTACGTAGCCGACATACCACAACCTCAGCCTTCATTGTATGCACTACAATTTGCTGATGATACAGATCTTCTAGCCTTGGGATTCTCGATTGAACGCATTAATCAACTCCTACAACTAGCTTTGGACAAACGTCTTATAAGGTGCCTGAAGTGGGAGTTTAAGTTAAATTCAAACAAGATTCAGATGACTGTCTTTGGACTGAAGCTCCATAAATACTGTAACAGCACCAATTCGCAATGTTTACATTTAATTCTCTTCGACTCT
Organism: Thermobia domestica; assembly: GCF_964235325.1. Taxonomy (NCBI): domain Eukaryota; kingdom Metazoa; phylum Arthropoda; class Insecta; order Zygentoma; family Lepismatidae; genus Thermobia; species Thermobia domestica. The sequence continues at coordinate 377,651,681 of NC_137454.1, forward strand.
CCAATGTCACTTCAAAACATTCTGAAATATCTGTATGTCACATTCGACAAACCTATTACTTGGAATCATCATTTCAAATAACTGGAAGCAAATATTTATTTATTTATTAAACAGAACACAACAGGATAGATCAGGGCCGTGCTGGGATACTAATGAGGGCGGTGGACAAGTCTACTAAAAGGGCGCCATAGAAACGGGTTTTATATATATATATATATATATATATATATATATAGAGAGAGAGAGAGAGAGAGAGACTTTCAAAGAAAGTATGGGTGCCATTTTATATCAAAATCACCACCAAATTTGTTTTAGTATTAACGTAAATAGCTAACCTCGAATCGAAATTCTCTTTGGGGGGCGCGGTGGCTCTGTGGTAGAGCGTTCACCTCCGGTGCTTGGGGTCTTGGTTCGATACCAGCTCGCGCCGTGTGGACTTTGTAATGGACAAACACCGTGCTCGTGGGTTTTCTCGGGGTTCTCCCTTTTCCTCCCACTTTCTTCATTCCACCATTTCATTCATCTCTCATCATCAACGTCTCCTTTAGCCTAACCGGCATAACAGTGGGACGTAAAACTTAAAGATTTCATTTCATCTCATTTTCGAAATCCTCTTTACTACAGAAAAACTTTTTAGTTCCTGTAATAACATTTCTGTCAAATAAAAAGGAGCTAAATGTATCAACAACTTAATATAGCTCTGTGGCCTATGGACACAGGAGGTTCAGTGCCGCGTTTACAAAAGCTCTCCGTTAATTTCTGTCCTTAGCCTACTGGACACAGTTTCTACTTTATATTTCAATCTCTGCGAGAACAATTTTAATATTGTCCTCCCATCTGCACCTCGGTCTTCCTAACGGTCATTTTCCTATTTGGATTTCCAGTTACAACTTCGAAAACGTTTCTAATATCTTCCATTCTATCTACATAACCTGACCATCTGAGCCTCCTAGACTTGATAACCCTAATAATGTTTGGTAAACGGTATAAAATTATGCAGTTCCTCCTGTGCAGTTCCTCCTTATGAAGTTTCTGCCTTTCTCCATTTCCGTTCCTTTTGGAGTTCAAATATTGGTTTAAGAATCTTGTTTTCAAATACTTTCAGTCTGCGATTTTCCCTCAGTCAGTGACCATACAGCATAACAGGCATGATCATCGTTTTATATTTTGAGCTACAAATTCCTCAATAGAATTAGAGACAACAAAAGATTTTTAATTGAATAATAGAATGAAATCCCTGCTTTCAGTTGACATCAAATTTTTTAGTGATTACCGGTATAGTTTTGGTCTGTTAATAATGATCCTAGATATTTGAAAGTATCCACTTTGTCGAAAGAAAATATTATTTGGTATTATAACGCATCCATAAAATGCAGTATTACAATCCCGACAAACTTCCAATTATTTAGTTTTCTCTGCATTTACTTTTAAGCCTATATGCCTGCAAGCGTTAACTAAGATTTCTGCATTCCTTTCTCTTATTCTATCATTCCCTATTATATTTACATCATCAGCATACGCCATAACCTGGCAAATACAATTCAGCTTTAGGACCTGATTGCTGTCTTTGATTTTCCTGCAGTGGTTCTCATAGTCAGGTTCGCGGACCCCTGGGGCCCATGGGACGTAGCCAGGGGGTCCGCGATGCCTAAAAATTGAAATGTTTTATAATAAAATGGAACTCACAGCTGCTTTGCAAGAAGTATTTTTTTCAGTTACTAAAAAGAAAGCAATTATAAATTATACTTACATTTGTAAATTTAAATGTTTTCTTACTTTAATAAATTTCTGCCCTGTGAGTCTAAAAAGTCATTGCAACATTTGATGCCTTTCCCTACCACTTACTTATGTGAAAAGTCCTTTTCTGCTCTTTGAAGCCTGAATGCGAAATCGTCTTAATGCGGAATCGGACCTAAGATTAATGGTGACAAAACTTACTGCGAATTTCAGTGCAAACAGAAAGAATTTAATTCCTCATATTAGTGACCCCACATTTGAGAACATTATTTCTCAAGAAAATTTCTCTTTTTTTTTTTTTAAAAAAAAAAAGTACATTGATTTTCAGTCTTGAAAGTTATTGTATTTTCAATTGAAATTTCGTTCACTAGGAAACAATCATGTATCTTTAGAATAAATTACTTATTGCATTATTTTTCTTGATCTTTTTCTTGTCAGTGGTAATTCTAATCAGTATAGTTTGTAATGCCATGTGAAGTTTCAGATAGCATTGCAATGGGGTCCGCGGATCACTTTTCGAATGCACTGGAGGTCCGCGTTATCGGAAAGTTTGAGAACCTTTGCCTTATAGTTTTCCAGAACAAAGTTAAATAATAATGACGACTACCTATCTCCTTGTTTCAGGTCATTCCCAACGTGAAAGTTCGTGAACAAGAATTTCTTTACTCGAACCTTACCTTGGGATTCATTTAAACTTCTTAATCTTAATTAATCTATCTTTTTCGGTATTGCAAATTCTGTAAGCATGTTGTACAATGTTTCCCTCCTACCTGAGTCTAAAGTCAATAATTGATGTGCCAGGATGTTGTATTCTCTCATTTCTTTTCAAGTATTAGTCGAATGGTAAATATCTGGTCGATAGTTGATCGACTTTACCTAAATCCGTTCTGATAATCCCAATAATTTCATCTGCGTATGGAATCAATCTTGCTAATACAATGTTTAAGAGGATATATTGGATATTTACAGAAGAGAAATGCCTCGATAATTATTAAATCTGTTTTGTTGCTTTTCTTCTGAACTGGAACAATGATTGATTCTCTTCACTCTTGTGGTAATTCCTCCTTGTTCCAGATAAGGAGAATGAGTTTGTGTATATTCCTCTACAATTTTTTCCCTCCAGCTAAAATTAAGACAACCAGAATTTCGTCTGCACCCGGAGATGTGTGTTTAATTTTTTAATAGTGATTTCTATTTCTGTCTGGTTAGGTTCTGGAATATGCGGTTATGCTGCATGCATTTCACTTTCTCCATGCGCATTAGTGTTAAGCAAATCGTCAAAGAAATATTTCCATTTATTTAAGATGCTATCTGTATCAGTGAGAACTGTTCATTTAGGTTTCTTTGATATATATGCGCGAAGTTGATAGCCTTTCTTAAGTTCGTTGATGCATTTATGTATGTCCCGAATGTTTTTGTTTTCAAGTCTCGTTCCTTTGTTCTAAACGTTTTAGAAGTTTTCTGCCAGATGACAATGAAATTTTCGGTTTTTATAGCCAACGCTGTTTCTTCCGTTTTCTCTTCTCTGCTACTTTAGTACATTCCTGGTTGAACCATGGTTTGTTCCTACGTATGTCTGCGTGCCCGAATATTTCTTTTGCTGAAATTTTAATGTTATCACTAATTTCAATCAAATATCTTGAACACTAGTGAACTCCGAACCTTCTAAAACCGAGAATCTATTCGACACTTCAATCTGGCTCCTCTCTCACCTGACTCTCCTCTATTTAAAAAAATAAATAAATAAATAAATAATCCGCTTCCTTTTCAGATATTGAATTTTTCCTTTATTCAACGATAGTCTCTCTCTTACTATCACAATCAACTCTTCTGAACGACCGAACATCAGTTGTGCCAGACTGTTCTTTTCTGTCTACTAAAACATGATCAGTTTGAATATGTGTTTTTCCATCTGATGAAGTCCATGTATACTTATGAATTTCGCGATATTGGAATTTTGTAATCTTTACGATAAGGTTTCTAGATATTTCACAGTTCACGAATCTAACGCCGTTGTCACAACCATCCTTATATAAACATTTATTCCCTAATCAGTTTGAAAATACCCTCTCATCCTACCTTCGCATTGAAACCGCCTAACAGAGTTTTCATATGGTATTGCAGGAGACGATCAAATACCCGTTTTATTCTTTCGTAAAAACTGTATTTTTTAAATCTCCATCCTTATTTTCTGTTGGGGCATGTGCATTTAATGGAATAATATTACACCACCGCCCTTAAGGGAAATAAAAGAAAATCTATCATTAACAAATTCAACCTATGTAATTGCTGATTTTACGTATTCGTTTGTGAACGGAAAGCCCTGTTTCTAGTTGGTAATTTTTAATTTGTTCCCCGTAAAAGAACGTAAAATTTCCCGACTTGACTCCTCCATTTCCTTCTCATTTAACTTCCTGATATCCCATTAGGTCCAACCTCTATTTCTAAACCCACTTTTTACAAATTTTAACGCGCCTGTCCTATAGAGATTTCTCATATTTCATGTTCCAAATCTCATGTCGATTTGACTTTGCTGAGTTCGTGCCAAGTTATCAGTTCTGATCCGAGGATTCTGCGAACTTATCTGAACATTTTTTTTTACAGGATGAGGTTGTTAGCCTTACCCAAATCCCCAAGCTGGAAGATCACCCCTTGTCTTTCCGCGACTGCTTGCTGAGTATATTTGCAGATAACCTCTATATCCCAGAGGCCTTCTCCTCGATCCACAACCTGAGGACGCGCTGTGCCGTGGTGACAGGAAGACCACATTTTACGGAAATTAATACAGCTATATTTCAGAAATACAACAGGTACTGATTATCCGAACACTGCTTTAAAACACACAGGAACAATCAATATGCTCGGGTATATGGATCCATATTAAGACTGTGAAAGTTTCGATACCGTAAAAATCGTAAATTAAAGACTAGTGTCAGTGTAGTATTACATAAATGCATCGTACGTTTGACTATCCGAACTATTCTTCATGTATCACATTGTTTCGTTTTATAGATATATAAACTTTATAATATTTTTGTAAGTAATTACACTCTTTACCTCTTCTCTGCCAATAGCAACTGTATGAATTCAGAATAAAATAATAGAAGAATAAGGTGATATTTTGCAGGACATCTTATGTAAAGGGCACCTTGTATTCTTCACAGGTTCTGTACTACCAGTCAGTATTTGAATTTATTATACAGAGTTGGTATACAGGATAACTAAATCCACTTTTCTATAATGTGATGTTTCGTAGGGCGTCTTATATAAAGGGCGCACTGTACCTTTCCTGGGTTCTTCGCCAACAGTAACTGTGTGTATTGTGCTATACACAAGAGTAAATAAAATCGTTTATGGTCTCGGAAGAGCGCCTAATGTAAAGGGCGCACTGCACCTTTCGCGAGTTCTTTACCAATAAAACTGTAAGAATTTATTACTAAAAACTTATACATTTATTTATACTGTGATATTTCGGAGGGCGCACCGGGACACGTCCCGGTGTCCCGGTGGGCCAGCACGGGCCTGGGATAGATCCCAATTACAGTGTTCGGACTATACATAATTCTTACTACAGTAAAAGTATAATATTCCCAATAATGTGCTGATTACCAATATTAGTTGTTTACTAATTTGGCGTGTTGCTTCATTATATCTACAAAATATCTCTTAAATGTTCGGATGTTGTTTGTACATACGTCAATTTTTGGACATAATTTGACTGTGTTATTGTAGTTAGCACTGATTCTTACGATCGGTGATTTAGTCATTATGTCAGTTCGTGACTTATTGATACTAAAGAAATTATGATTCATGTTCCGTGTTTTAGTCGATGGAAATGATATAGTTAAGCTGGATACAATTTCTGTACAATCGACTTTCGAATGCAAAATATTATAACTAACTAACTAACTCTATGGCTTATGGAACCCGGAGGTTCAATGCCGCCTTCACAAAAGCTCTCCACTGACTTCTATCCTTAGTCAACTGGATCGAGTTTCTACTTTGTATTTCTATCTCATCGAGATCCATTTTAATATTGTACTCCCATCTGCTCCCAGGTTTCCCTAATGGTTGTTTTCCGATTGGTCTTCCAGTCAAGACTTTGAAAGCGTTTGTACTTTCTTCCATCCTAGCTATATGACGTGCCCACCTGAGCCTCCTAGACTGGATGACACTAACAATGTTTGGTAAACCGTATAGATTATGTAGTTCCTCGTTATGAAGTTTCCGCCATTCCCCATTCCCGTTCCTCTTGGGACTGAATATTCGTCTCAGGATCTTGTTCTCAAATATTTTCAGTCTATATTATTTTTTGAGAGTAAGCGACCATATTTCGCAACCATACAGAACAACAGACATGATTATCGTTTTACATATTTTAAACTTCAAATTCCTCGACAGAATTCGAAATGAGAAGAGATTTTAAACTGAATAATAACATGAATTCCCTGCTTTTAGTCGACATTTTATGCAAAATATTATATAAATATAAAAGAGTATTTGCAAGTCTTCTTTGTTTCACGTTAACATGTTATAGCTGCTAGACAGGGTAGAGGAGCTAACTTTACTTGAGTAAATACCTGTGTCCTTAAACGTTAAAAATCTCAGAAATTTAGCTTTAATTTTTTCGAGCATGAACTATATTTCCTGATTTGAGAATCCCAAATTGTACACGCATATTCAAGCTTTGAACTTACGTATTGATATTATAATGATTTCAAAGTATTGATATTTTCAAATTCTTTACCTAACCTTATGACTGGGCCTAGATTAAGAAATGCCTCGTTCGTAATATGTTCAATATGAAAACTAAACTTCAGTTTCGCATCAAAGTACACGCCTAAGTCTTTGACTACGTCTTTCCTAAATAGTGGCTCTTCATTAATTACATAATCAAATGAAATACAGGACTGTCTTCTGGTATATGACATTACACTACATTTGTTAGCATTTAGTTCAATATTCTTCTTATTATTAATCCAACTGCTTATGTGATGCAGATCCTCTTGCAAGAGATCACAATCTTGAACTGAGTTATCTTCCATATGGATTTCGAGATCGTCAGCAAGGAGTAACTTATATGATTTACTTATACAGTCCTACAGTCCAGTAGGTCGTTGATATAAATATCCGCCTCCGTTAGAACTTCTTACGAAATCTCAAAGGCACCATGTGGGGTAGCAATACAAAACTTCTCGTACTTAGCTATAAACTCTTTGTATGCCCAGCAATTACCTACAGTCATCTCGCCTGGATATCAGAAGCCCCTAGTCTCTATGAGTGCCTCAAAGTTCTTGAACGACATGCTTTTCGCCTGGCCTACGCTTATGTTTTCGATATTCCCACTGCTGAAATACATCGTCGCGCGCAATTTGCAACCCTTTTGCCGCAACTCTATCTACGCCATCGCTATATGCGCAAAAATATCGATCTGGTACATCCAATTGTCCATGAACCTAGGGCAATTTCCAACTTTGCCACGCTATACATAGGCACCACATGATTATCTGATCATCATATAGCTATATACTAACGCACCGGTGCTATAGACCAACACTATTCAGACTGTCGTATCTACTGCCGCAATCCACATAAAAGTTGCACATCACATCAGTGTATTATTGCATATCACATACTAATGAAGCACGTTTTCATCACAGTCAACCATAATCATTACTGTTCTCCAGTACTTTAGCCTTTATACGTTCTCCTACTTCAACTCATAGTATCAAACAGGCTGTAACCATTCTGTACATTTACCCCTCAATAAACTGAAGATATCTCTGGTCACGGACAAGGTATTGACTTCTACGGCCCGCACATCTTCGTATGGGAATGAAACTCTTATTAGTAAAAAAACGAACTACACAATTGAATGAGATCCAAATTTACGTCTTTTTGTAAAGTGTACTAATAGGAGTTGTAGGTGCAAGAAATGAACAATAAAAAGATCAGAAATGTATAGTGGCAAGAAATGCCTTGCTTAGAGTGCCACTGAATTTATTTGTTAAAAAGACAAATGAATAATCATTTATTTTAAATGAAGAATGTTTGTTGTTTAATGGTTACGAAGTTGGAATATAAGATGATATAGTGATTTGATTGTTTAGTGGAAGAATTGAGTATCTCAAGTGTCAAAAAGAACGTTAGAGTTACAGTCGTAAGTTGATGCAAGGAATAATAGGAAAAGAGTATGGAATAAATAAGTATGATTGGAAATACTGTTAATTCTAAATGATAATAGTGATACGTATGAAGGCGTATACAACTGGTTGTATGAGTTAATGATTAGAGTTATTTCAGAAGTCTAATTTGAAATAGTGTCTTTTCGGAACGTAACGTAACCTAATTTAAGTAGTAACAGGAGTCACTTGCGTGATTCCTAGTAATCCTGATAGTCCATTGTATCAAAGAGGATAGTAGGACATGTCTGTCCATTTCAGTGTGCCATTCATTTTGAACTAGTTCGTTGCAATTCCAAAGACTAATTCTGGTTTGTTCAGTTCAGTGAAGTCATATCTAGCATGCTGCAGCAATATTGTCGTAATTCACACGCACTTAGCATCTAGCATTCTTTCCAAATCCTGCATAATTTCATTCTTTCTTCTGGAGAATAGGGAAAACAAAACTTTTGATGGTTTAGTCGCCGTCAGCAATTATTTCTTTTTCATGGTACAGTAGTAATGGAGGGAAGAATAAAAATAGACAGTATTTCAGCTGTGTTGTGTTCTGTTGTTGAAATCAGTTGTTCAAAACTATAGAAAAGAATTAAAAGTGAGCCTACAAAATACTGTTTACAAAGCTACTACTTTTATTATCATCAATTGAAATCTGAGTGCGTGGTTATCTCGAATATTTCTCTCCCTTCACACTTTGCAACTTGAGGTACGGGGGAAGCATTAGGATAGACACGGTAATATGACGCTAAAATTAATGCTTCAGGGCTGTGTCGGAAGTGACATGTATGATACACCTTGCTTACAATCTATCTGTTGATAAAGCAAAATTCTCCCCTTTCCTTTTTCCAATACAGAGAATCGACTTTTCTCATGAAGAAAAATGTTTAGAGAAAATTCAAACAATTTCTTTGAACTCAGTATTTTGTATTTATAGTGAGTCGCGAGTGTGTTGTTTCGCTATCAATATGAAAAATTCACTAGGTGAAACACCTAAGAAGAAAATTAAACGTGCTTGACTGGTTGAGTTCGAAATCAGCTTTTTTTATCCTTGCAGTAGCATGAAGTGACGTAGGAAAATGAACCATACAGTGGCTGCGGCCTTTTAAAGAGAGTTCTACAAAAGCATACTGTTTTAAATGTGAGCAAGAATTGTATGCTAAACAAAGTATGCCCAAAAAGCGTAGTGTAACTGAAAGCCATAAACATACACCTTAATACTCAGAGGCGGATCTAGAAAGTAAAATCTGGGGTGACCAACCAGTACCTATACTATGAGAGGTAAAGTTTACTATGATAGGCAAATTTTTCTATAAACTTAAAAATATATAAACATGCCTTACATTATTTTTGTCACTCAAAAAACTGAATGGGCCTACGCTCAGCAACCCCAGGCTAGATCCGCAACTGGTAGTACTCGTCTTTCAAGGGTTCAATGTACTTTGAATTCGTATTGAAAATCATATTTAATCTATCTCTAATCTTAATTTAACTTAGCTACGGGTATCGTTTGGGAAACACTAGATGAGAGGAGAGCTTAAGATATTCCTGCAAGAAAAATTGCTAGAAAGTAAAACATAAAACTGATTTGATACCCAAATTCAAAACTTTATATTGGTAACTCAATATTTTGTAGCTGTAGTACTAAATTACACTACAATTTAGCGTCCCTTTCAGTAGCGAGGCTGTACGAGACTTGGAACTACAGGTTAACGTGAGATCCGAGTCACACGAGCTTCCACTGGGAATCAACCCTGGGTCTTCTGTACCGATGACTAGTAGGCTAACATAAAGCCACAAGAGACCTCAATATTTAGTAAAGGGATATTAAGTTGTAAAACTACATTTATATCGTGAAATGCAATTCCTTTTATTAATATAATCTTCACAATGTAAATCGCCACACAAATATAGAATACCTCAGTAGAGTAGTCGCTACAAATGGTAGACAATAGAAATATTGTTTGATTAATTTATTTATTTCTGTAACCACTTCCTTGTCTGTAGACCCAGTATCCTTGGACAGGTTCCTGGAAGGAGAAAGATTTATTACCCTGGCGACAGAAGGGTTCGTGGAAGGTTGAATGACCTATTTGCTGTCTGGTACATGATCCTACACGTTTCTTTAATCGAAATTTAAAAATTATTTCTCTCGTAACTACGCGAACACACTTATTTGACTCGTTACCCTAATGTAATCGAAAAAAAATTTTTAATTGTGATCCTACTAAAAAGCTCGTAATAGACTACTCGTTTATAAAAATTCTTGCAGAAACTCTTTGTTAAATAATTTATCTTAACAGAATACTCATTGAGTGTGAACTTAGAAAAAAAACATATGAAAGTTGAATATGTTAATTCTTATGAAAATATTTAAAAATGAATGCACACTAATAAGATGCAGGAAAGGAAGAAAGGAATGAATATTTATTTATTTATTTTGCATTTATTTTTTCGCTGCGAAACGAACTTTGCGAGACGTGTGCTGAAACATGGATACAACCATCCTTCCACTGCGTGCGCTTTCACTGAACTGAGACCAACCAGCAAATGCTTCCGCACAGACACTATTGCACAGCTAAAATTAGGGAGACCTTCTTAGTCACGCCTCTACCATGCGATAGACAGAACGGTATATCTACACATTGTTAACCAGTATTGTAGTAGCTACGGAATATATATTCTTTAGAATATTCTTCTAGAATAGAATATTCTTTCAGAAGAAGTCCATAAACTATTATTTTAAAAAGCTAGGAAGTTACAGAGTTTAATAGAATGCACTAAAAGGTTCAAAATGTGCTAAGGCGCCTATACAAAATGGACGCTACAACCAAACTTGCGGTGCTAAAAACTAAATGAATACCCGTTTTCAACTCCCTAAAATGTGGTACAAACTTAGGTAAAAAAAAAATAATAAAAAACTAAATTTTGTCAGCAGCCGTCATTGGTCGCTTTCATTTGGATTGCTCCAAGTACGTTCTAATTACTTTTACTTACCGTAATACAGTACCAAAAGCCCATTATCTCCCTGGCTTCTATGGCAATATTTTACAAATGGGAACTTCCAATGGATAATCAGCCAAAAATGAAGAAAAACGATAACTCCACAGCAAAAGAAGGAAACCACAGTCCTCTCCTACTACCACTTGCAGAAAAATAAACAACAAAATGTTTTTTTGTTCTCTTTTCAATTCGCTGATAGCCAAGACAGCAAAGCAACATGTCAAAGATGTTAATCAGAAACACTCTCCAAAATTTGAAACTTTTTTTTAAAAATTTCCAATTAAACATTCATGCAGAATCAATGTGTTATAATTAACACTGCTTAGCAACAGAATTAAGGTAGAAAAGTTTAGCTTGAATCAAAAATTCTTGCATTAAATACTAACCAGTTAATATAATTTAAGTTGCAACCTCTGATGGAGTTGCCCAATTCAATATAAACACAGCTAATGAATGAATTCTAATTGGTTGAGAAGCACACTGAATAAAAAAAAAGAATTAGAATGTGAATGTGAAGTAGGCTGAATTGCACACACTAAATTTAAATTGTTGAAATTGGTTTGGCTGCTAAATGAATCTAAATGGTATTTGCAAAACGAAGTTAAAACGGATATTTCCTCTACTGAATGTAACAATGCCGTTGCGAAATGATTTTAAGGTGTTTGAGTTGCGAATACTGAATTTAAGTTGCAGTTGCGAGCCAGATTCTTGTAGCAGCGCTACCACGTTTCTTAGGAAATCACAATTCGAAAACTACTAGCCAATCCATAATAGTAAATAACCAATGTGAGAATTGTAGATCCAATTCAGCAGGCGACTAACGGGAAATCCAGAACAGAACTCAAAATTACTTATTATAGTCTCTCACACCCGGTACTTTCGTCAAATCATATCTATTTAACGAATAAATACCAAATTTCATTCAAATATACAAATTGAAACAATTTTCCAAAAACTAAAGACAATTATTAAATTCTATAAATATTGTTAACAATAAGCAAATTATGTGCAAATTAACTTTCACAATAAATCTGAAATTTAACCACAATCAGAAAAATGAGTTTTATGATCGACTAGAATCTCCTTTCGAGAGCGAGAGTTCAAATTTATCATTAATTATTCAACAAATTATACTCTGAAAAATTGTCCAATTTTTGTGTGGAAACCCTATATATTGTATTATTACAACATTATAAAAATTGTTATGACTATATTTCAACAAAGTCAGCATTCAATAATTTATTGAACCTAGATAAATCTTTAAAGATACAAAAATTCTGCAAAATTCTTAATTGGTCAAATCAAAGTCAAAGCTAATGAGTTTATTAACGTATTTCAAATCTCTCGTTTAATTGACTTCAAAATTTTTCAAATAATAACGCTGAGACAGAAAAATTACTATATTTCAAGCTGTCTATTATCAGTATATCTTGCTCGCGGAGCGAGAGGTCCTGCGTTCGATTTCCGGTGCGTATATTCAGTTGTAAAGATGTAAGAAACTTTTTTCAGGTCAACCATTCTGCATGTGTGATATTTCTACTGGGTATTCTTCATTGACACCAGCCAAATGCCTTCATAGTACCGAACATAAAGGTTCCAGGCCACTTCCTCCTTTACCCACTTTCCTAGACCATGTGATTGCTTAAGAACGTTATCTCCATATATGTCGGGGGCCCAGAAGTATATTGCCCAATTACTCAATTAATGAAATCTATATTAAATTATACTAAAACATTAATACAGGACTATCAATAATAAGTAATTATTTATGCTTGAATAGCAAAAACTATTAATATCTAGAACATTTAAAAATCAATCGTTATAATGGCTTTCGGCTTTCATTATTCTTTGATATTTAGCTTCCTGACGAAGTTTAAATTATTCTATGACTCCAATTTAACATAAGGTCAATCAAATTATCAGAGCAACAACTCATTACTAGAACTTGGACCTCGAAAACTTTCCAAAGTATTTACTATGACCTCTGCTAATTTATTTACTTGATTTAAATACCTAATTCATTCTTTGTTCCAATTTTTCTTTCCTCTTTCACATATTAATATATATATATATATATATATATATATATATATATATATATATATATATATATGTAGAGAGAGAGAGAGAGAGAGAGTTTGATAGTATATACACGTAGTGATATACATTTTGTGTCTTTCGAATGCCACGTTTTTTAAGTTTGGCACAACTTTTATCATTGAAATAAGTTATATATATAAGTTTAGACCTTGAACACCAAGAGGATATATGTGATTGAAATGAAATGTATGCATCAGAGTTGTTATGTGGCCATACACAGATAATCAGTGTTGTAGATCTCTACATGATTTGCGACTCCGAGAATTCAGTATGAAGCGATGATACAAGAAATTCAGCTCCTCGCTCTTATTGACCATTTCCTGCGCCTCATTAACTTGTTTGGTTGCAGTAAATTACTGGTAGCTTTATAACAAAATCCATAATATCTTCGGTTTTCTACTTATGTAACTGTTAGTAATCTGTGGTCTACAAAGACTATTTCTGAAATATTAATTACACTATTAGACGTTCTACAACACTCCAACCTCGCGCCTTTCTTATTCCTATATAACAATTAATGATATAACTGAATCTACTTCTTACTTACAGGGGATCAGAAATTATATACTAAAAAATTCAATTAATGACTGCATAAAACTGTAAATTGATTTACAAAGTGCAACGCCATAGTGATAATAAATTTACGCTATATTTCCCCAAATGTAAACTCGTTTTGTTTCTTAAAATTAGAAATATTTAAATACGTATTATATTGATGGAACAAGCTATCATAAACCTGAAATGAATAAATATTTCGGAGTGATATTCGATTCAAAGTTATCATTCACTCATCACTTCGAAAACATCACAAATAATGCAAACAAAAATCTTGGTCTCGTTTGTTGTTTTAATAAGGAATTTCGTAAAGAATCCAATTTTAGATCTCTACTAGAATGTGCTTGTGTTATTTGAAACTGCAACGTTCAATTCCACTACCACTCCACACGAGCCAAATATAACAGGATTCAGCCCGTATAGTTAGGCTGCAGAAGAAACTACGAAGGCGTAGACCAGCCGGGGGAAAACCGATTCAATGATTACTACAATTGATAATCCAGTCATTACAAAATATACCAACAATAATAAAAATATAAAATAAATAACAACAACAAATTCCAAATAACTTGATTTATTGCAATTAACCATACAATTTATTCAGTTTTTTTAAAAGGCTCCAAATACTCGACGAGAATCTAGTCCTACATTGATTTGCTATATATTACTTGGCTCAAATTGCAATTTTATTAAACAAATATTTTGAGAACGTAATCTGTTCCAAATCAAATTTACTAAAGAATGTCTATTTTGGTATTTGATAATCAAAACGCTACAATCAAGTAAATTCCAAGTCAAAATCTTCTAAAAAAAGAATATATCTCACAATCTGTTCTTTTTATTCATTAAAATAGCGACAGGAAATCCTTTGCATTAGTTATAAGGAACCAAATTACATTTATTTTACTATTACAAATATTCGGGGGGGGGGGGCAATTCTAACTTAACGAAATTCCGTTAGATCAAGATTAACCAAATATTATTCAAATAGTAATATTAAAAAACTTTACTGTTATGAATCATAATTTAATTGTAGGTGTACAATCCAAGGACCGTGTCACAAAAATTTACGTTGCACGAAAACATAGTTGTTTGTTTAGCCTTCAATAGGGTGTAATCATTGTCTTTAACGGCCAAATAGCATATATATTAATGAGGTTCAGGTTAGAGACCCTCTCCCCACATGAAACTGGACTATCAATCAAATCTCGTCTTAACGAGTTAAACCTTTTCGATACAGAACCAAAGGAATACAAGAACACAACCAACACAAACATAAAAAAACTCACAAAGACAATCTACACTTAATAATAATACTCAGTCACTCACCTCTCGTTTAACTGGTAAATTTTACCTTCAATCTCAGGCCAATGGTTATGTACTTGACTCTTAATAATTTAGAAAAATAATTCAGGTGTAGTAAGATATACTGCTTTTCAACTCTGAAAAAACACTGAATGTGCTATTCATCCAAATACGGGCGTTAATTGAAACAAACAAAAGAAATTACTTCAAAAAGTTTTAACGTAAGCAAACCTCACGAAGAAATCTACTATTAAAATTCCAACATTTAAATTCACTGATTTTAACTTCCAAGAAAATTCTCTTTTGTAAATCTCAAAAATGGGACGCTAAATGGAAACTAACCAACCGAGTTTCCTCCGCAAAATTTTAACAAATACAAATCCCAAGAAGACTTTACTATAAGAAATTCCACTCTTTTAAATTCACTGATTTTATTTTTTTTTCTGTCCTTCATTCACTCACAAAGGACGACTCCTAAGGGAAGTCATCAATGGCAAAAATTAGTACACTTTAACTTAGATAATTCATATTTCATAAAGCAATATATCTTCACTTCACCCTTTTTATTCTTCCATTCACAATCCAACTGAACAGTTGAAACTTCAACAAATTGTTGGCAAAGAATAGACTGAAACAACGAAGTCCCACATGTCTCCATTCACCACACGAATTCAACATCAGAGCGAAGAGGCAGCTGATCCACACCTCACCAAGGCTAGCGAACAATTCACGAGAAGAAAACATGAAGACACAAGCAGAGTAGCCAAGTCCCGCGCGCTATGACCTTGACCTCTAACTTTAATGCAAAGGAATTTCTTTTATATTCGCTCAAACACTACAAGAATTCCATCGCTTCGTTTTTTTTAATTTTTTTAACAGAAAGAATCTGAAATTCAGAAATAACAATAAATTAATTACACTTATTTATTATTTTTTTTATTTTTCTTTTCTTCTTTTTTTGGGACGTAATAATCTAGTTTATCAGCTTCCTTGGTAACAGAATGTTACAAAACACAAATTTAGAAAATACTTTAGCATGATAGAAACTATTCAGTGTATATATTGTATTATTGGAAGTTTCCTTGAATTATTGAATTATTTCAATATTACTGTCACAAATATTGAAATTATTAATGTGGAAGAAAATAGGTCCAATGCAGAATATTGAGAATACTTTATTGATTAAACAAGGAATATACATTCAAGACTGATTTTTTCATAAAATTGTGAACAATAATATTGATTCTGTTTAGATAAATTTCGACATAATATTAGATGTTCCAACATCCAAAACTACAATTTGCAATAGTAATATATTTTACTGCACGAAGGTACCATTGACAAACTATATAAATCTGTTGTATGGCGAATGTGTTCTTGAATAATATTGAATCAGTTGCTCAAGATATTTATATGTTCGGAATGAGTGAATATGTTTTTAGACGTTTATGCAAAATGATGAATGTAGACCAGGAAACAAAGTAATACTTGCTGTAAAAATAAGTGTAATTTGTAATTGCTTCTAAACTTTTATATGATATTCTTGTATATACGCAATATTCTAATTTGACATCATTCCTAATACATCGAAATAAATGAATGACACATGTATAGCGACAGAAAAACGAATAATAAAATAATTTGTTTCTCTTACTCCATTACTTGGTGCACCCTGCTCTATATGCAGATAACTTACTAGAGTCAGGAAAGCTTTGTGCTATAGAAGTAACACACTAGTATTATGAGAGAGATAGAGGAAATATTAGTCCCATTACAATGACGGTTGCTGATTTGAAATATGTCTTGAATTTGTTGCAATTTAGAATAATAATCTTAAGATGTCTTATAAGTAATATTCTCATCAACTGAATTGTATGATTATTTTTAAAGTAATACAAACCGTAACGATGTTTTGATCGTCATTTAGTTCTTTATTCATCTAACATACAGTCTCTACTTGAATTCAGTCTTAATTGATACAGTGGACGATAAGAAAATATAGGACTGACCTAAGTAACACGGTTCTGGATTTAGAACAATGTTAAATTGGGAAAGAAGGAAGATGCTACCGTAACTACGTAAATAGAATCATTAAACTTTTAACCTCATATGACGAGAAATTGTCGGGCAATTAACTTTCAGCCTTCAACTAAATTGTCGAGAATTTATCACGAGTTCACTGTCCACCATAAAAGTACATGTTCTTCATTTCATGTAATGGGGCTCATTTTCCTTTGCATATCCCTTATATATATATATATATATATATATATATATATATATATATATATATATATATATATATATATATATATAGGGTGTTTCAGATAAAACGTCCAGTGCTTATAAATCCGAAACGGCTGAGAAAAAGATGAAACAAAAAGTGAGATAGGAAAATGTCATAGGGCGCATCACATGGTGTTGTTGTTGTGACCCCCAAGGCCCTCCTTCAAGGGAACCCTGGGGCCAACTTCAAATTTTCAAATAGGAACATGTATTGAATCATACCTCATTCAATAGTACTTGAAAAACGAAACAACTTTTGTAGGAAACAATTTTCGATTTGGGCCACCGTTTTTAAATGGCGCAAAAAGTGGGTCCTATATCAGATAAAACGTCCAGTGCTTATAAATCCGAAATGGCTGAGAATAAAAAGATGAAACAAAAACTGAGATAGGAAAATGTCATAGGGCGCAACACATGGTGTTGTCGTGGTGACCCACAGGGCCCTCCTTCAAGGGGGCCCAGGGGCCAACTTCAAATTTTCAAATGGGAACATGTATTGAGTTATACCTCATTCAATAGACCTCAAAATACGAAACAACTTTTGTATGAAACAATTTTCGATTTGGGGCACCGTTTTCAAAATGGCTGCAAAAAATCCTGTATCAGTTTGAAGTTGGCACCTGGGCCCCCTTCAAGGAGTTTCCTGAGGGTCACCACAACAACACCACTTGATATGCTTTATCATCGTTTCTATATCAGTTTTTGTTTCATCTCTCTATTCTCAGCCGTTTTTGATTTAGGGCTATAAGCACTGGACGTTTTATCTGATACAGGACCCACTTTTTGCGGCCATTTTGAAAACGGTGACCCAAATCGAAAATTGTTTCCTACAAAAGTTGTTTCGTTTTTCAAGTACTATTGAATAAGGTATGATTCAATACGTGTTCCCATTTGAAAATTTGGAGTTGGCCCCTGGGCCCCCTTGAAAGAGGACCCTGGGTCTCCACAACAACACTACGTGATGTGCCCTATGACATTTTCCTATTTCAGTTTTTGTTTCATCTTTTTATTCTCAGCCATTTCGGATTTATAAGCACTGGACGTTTTATCTGAAACACCCTGTATATATATATATGAAATATGCAGTACTCATGTGCGTTGGCCTTCCCAGCTCTTCTAGTGGGATACACGCATTTCTTTGGTTCACAGGTTTCTTGGTTTGATTCCTAATGGAAGAGTGTTGCACACATTTGATGATTCTCATTCCAACTCGAAATGTAACTCTCTTATTATGTAGCATCAATGTTGAAAGAGGACGCAAAATTTCAATAAAGAAATAAGCATACAAAGAATTGCGTTTTATTTCTTAGTAAAGAACTGACGGAAAAAAGCAATTTGCAATGAAAAGAACATAGGGTATACCTATTCATTTACTTTTGTATTTTAAGTCTACTATAGCCAGGTATGAAAATTTGAGCGTCAAAATCTCATAGTTTATTTTTACAAATACTTGTAAGTATTCTCTCATATACATTTATTAGAATTTAAATGATTCCTCAGTATCAGTAGCGGCGTTTAAAAATGAATTGCGTGACAATGGTAAGATGTGAGAATTTTGTTCGTAGTTTTGGCTGTGAAGCAACAACTAAGAATCTAATGTACTAAAAGTTTTCCTTGCACTTAATGCAACATAATTGTGATTGTAAATGATAGTTCATTTACAAGGACTTACACAATCACACTAGGTCCAATGCACATTTTGGCAAAGACCCCGTATAAGGATGCTGTTTTCATGTTGATAGATTTTCCTTTTATTCCGAGTCACATTCTGTGAGTCGTAGTTGAATGAAATTGGATAGTTTGATATACTAATACTTAGAAAAACACTTGAAACATGCAATACTTTTATTACTTATGATCATATAAACATCTTTCAATGAAATATAATAAAATTGTTAACGTTATAAGACTGAAAAGGAAACTATTTTAAATGAGTGTATAAGAACAATTTATTTACAAAGTATAATCACCATAAATTATTTTGTATGAAAATATATTTCATTAATTTACACAGTAGCAATTAAGAGTGGGTATAGTAAAATTTCAAAGAAATCCCTTTGAAGCTACTTATTTACAATACAGGTAATATTAATAATCACTTTACGTTTGTTGTTAAATGCAAAACAAGTAATGATGTAATAATACAAAATATCATTAAACGCACAACAAATTAAAAGTATAGTTAATATAATTAAGAAATTTACAAAATATGTAAAAGATATTTAATTTTAATAGCAAGCCTTTATAAAAGGACTGCATACTATGTGGAACACTAAAATATCTGGAAGAAATACACCAAACCGTTGTAAAAAATTCAGCGTATAATGATCTTAACATATAATTGGATTTACTTAGTTTGCCCTACCGGTCTTGTTTATGTTTTCTTCCATATACATTTTGTAGTTTGTTCATATTTCTAAAAAGCTACATTAATAGTTTGTAAAGGCACTACATTAAACACCCTCCACAAAGTATATTTAGTCGACTAAGGAGCAAAATTTTATACATGTATAAACAAAAAACAAACACACACACACACACAAATATCACACAAATATAACATTTGTTAAAAGCAAAGTCTTAAACAGTTACGCTGCTCACAGTTGGTAGCAATGCTGTACCAAAAATGAAAACGAATACAGTGATAACTATGAAGCTACTTTTCTGCCTGGGATAATGTTGACTACAAGTAGAATGAAACCATTCAGAATTGGTGCTTCAGTATGTTGTACAAAATTTGAATTCTGAATACGAGAAAATTATTCTTTTTATGACAGTTCCTAATCCAAAACCTTATCTTTAAGTATTTTAATCTGTGTTAATATTCTTATGCTTATGGAAAACTCTATTAATCAGTTCACACAATCACAACAGTTTTTATGATTGAAACAGACACACAGATGTAGCTTCTTTGTCAGTTGTTTACTTACTTAGCGTTGTCATGTTTGGAAGATTATGGAGAAACTAACTAAACCATCATATTATTGCAACATCTAAGATAATAATAAAATCCATACAATAAAAGTTAACCAAACATGAAATCATCTTTCTAAAAAGAAATAGGAATGTAAAGCTGAGATGTGAGTTTTAGCTTTTCTAATTTCATAATTAGGAAACTTTTAACTATTCTTCAAAGCTTGGTTCACTTTATGGTTCAATATATTTTAAAAATTGTTCGTCACAACATAAGAAGTTCGTATCTAAATTCTTGTTACTGTTTACAAAAGTTGTAACATTGTATTATTATTCCTCACAATCTAACTAATATCTGATTGTAAATATGGAGAGCTGCATCAGCCTCATAAAAGCCTTTTCTATACAAAAATATGTAACTGCGTTCAAGACAGGGTACGAAATAGTAGAATTTTTAATTACACTCGTGTAACAAACTCTGTTTCAGGAGGCATCTTCTTACCTGAAATACTCTTTCAATAGTCTAAAGTGAAGTTATTTGAATGTCGAAACTGAGAAATATTACTTTTCACTTTTCTTAAAAGTTTCGTAAAATGTGGAAAGAAAAATAGAAGAAAATATTTTTTGATTTCTTCCAAAACTGGAAACATTAGCGACATGTATGGGTTTTTACCGGATCAATGATCTATCCAGTAAATAACTTAAGTTTTCAAGTTTTTCTATTTCCATTAGCTATTGCGGTGATTTTGAGTAAAGAATAGTTCTAATTAAAGTGTGTTTACTTTACCTAGTGATATTATGATAGAGACTGTAGGTTCTCCTGTACATTCAATAGGGAGATAACCTAGCATATCAATCACGTGTAAAACTTGTCACCGATGAGTGAGTACGGAACTCAGTTTATGATCAGATTTTGCAGGTAACGTGAAAACAGGTGAACAGAATAAGAAATTTAATAATGATGTAAAATAATTTTTTGTAAGAAACATTTGAAGAAAATCAACGAACACAGCCAAAATATCTATGAACCCTTTTGAAAAGGGAAAGCTTGGGAATTATTTTGAAGCATAATTTCCGATTGATTCCTGTAGGATTTAATAACGAATAATGAATTAATACTTAATGTTACTCTCCGAGTGGACCAATTTAGTGCTGTAAATAAAAAAAACGTTCGTACTTTTTCAGAAATGTACGATTTTTTTAAGAAAAAACATTGCCTATCGTTTTTTTCTAAATTTCGTTTTTTTTTTCAAATAGTCACTTGTAACTCATCTTAAGTCTATTCAAGTATGAAATATTTTTATGTAAGTGTAACTACCGTAAAATGCAACATAAATTAAACGCTAGATACTGATACGCTACAAATATTTTACAATTTATATGAGTAGTATACCTATTTACAATTCGGGTTTCAGCAGTTTTCATCAATATCAACCAAGAAATGAGAGCTCCTCCGTGGCTAAGCGGTTAGCGTACGCGCCTTTGGCGTGGGAGGCCCGGGTTCGATTCCCGGCGGGAGCTCATGTGGTTCGGATTCCACGTTAATCAGTAGGTCCACGTCTCCTATAGCCTCGCTGCTGAAAGGGACGCTAAACTAAAATCAGCTCAACTCAAAAGTAGAAATGACATTTTTTTTTCGTGAAAGCAGGCCTTTAATAAGTACAAAAACAATGTCACGAACAGTATAAAATTCCAATAACTTGTCTAAAGGTAAAAACTAAAACTAATTTACCTAATAGTATTTTTCTAAATATCATATATAAATAATTTGTCGACTAGATATATATGATGTGAAGAGCCGGTTCTACCATATGTGCAACATTTGCATTTGCATGGAGATGCAAGTTTGGAGGGTTCGACAAAATCTGTCACAAATATAATATTTAAATTAAATATTTCTTGTTTGAAACAGACTTCGTGATGATGATAATTACACTTACTAAGCTGACCTTCTGTTTGAATACTACATTTATTAATTTATGTTTAAGTCGCATTAGTTTAAGGTCACATGGACAATGCTAAAGCAAATGGTTAAATAAATCCCAACATGAATTGTTTGTTTGTTGTCAAATGCAAGAACTCAATTCTCGAACACCTGTTCCATTTAGTTAGTTATCACAGTTCTGATATGATAGCTAGTCTTTTCTTTGTCACAAACAAGTTCCTTGTCACTGAAGGTAGAAACAAGTTTTTTTAAAAAAACAGATGTAGAAGTAAAATCAAGCAATAAATATAAAAAAGCTAGTTGCATTTTAATTGCAAATTGATATATTGAGATTGAACCTCGATATTAAATTCTATAAAAAAGGTTACCATTTTTAGGTGTGTTTGCTGTATCTTCACTAACATAATAGATTATTATTTAAAGAAAAAACAGACACAACGAGATTGTATTTGTAGTATTAAGGCCTTTCTGAGTGCGAGTGCATTTTCTTCCTCTTAATAGCATACTAAAAATCGTGAGTTTTAAGATTTGTTCTTTGTGGAGAAAGAGGAAGGCCGCAAATAATGCAATTGCACTGGGCGACAAATTCCCTAGGGCCAGGCCTGATATGTACATACAAGACATGAATATAGGATGACACAATTTGAAGCAATACCGGATATTTCAAAATGAATATTAGGGTTTTGAAACTTTGTAGAATCTATTAGAATTAACTTACAATTATAAATGTTATCAAATGAAACAGCAACTCAAACAGTTTTGTACGCACGCTTGCACATGCATTGTTTCCTCTGTCTGCCGTTAGAAAGAGCTAGTAGTAGCAAAGATGGAGACTAGAGAGCAGAAAGCTTTTTGTGTTTTATTTAATAAAGACTGAATCTATAGTTACAGTGCAACCGCTGTGTGAAGAATATTAAGGAGACGCTTGCAACTACGTCCTTATCGTTTGCAGTTGCTACAGGTCTAAAGCCTACAAACTACGATTTACCTGCCAATTTCGCAAATGAAATATTCCTGCATAGTATGAAGATTTTCTGGATCGTACGTCTTTAGTGATGAATCGACATTTCACGTAAGAGCTAATGTGAACACACATAATGTTCGCATCTGGCGGTCAGCAAATCCTCACGAGATGGTACAGTTGAAACGAGACTCCCTTAAATTGAATGTGTTTTGTGCCATATGGCTGAAAGTTTATGGGCCTTTCTCGTCTATCGACTAGATATGTTCCGTATGACGAATGAATCTCACATCAAACACTTGTAGCAAAGACTGTTTGATGTGCTCTTTTACTAGATGTATTGTTTATAATTGTACGTAACATGTAATAAGTACTACCAAGACTAAATCCTCGTCATTCATTTTGAAACACCCTGCATTTCTCACCAACAGTATTGGAACTAAGATGTAGAAAGAAGAGAAATTTTTCTTATAAAGTTATTGTTTACAAAAACGATTACAACAACACGAGTTAGTAGTCAAAAAATGTAGTGAAATGTACACTCGTAAAACTTTCGGACCCAGGTGGCCAAAGTGGCACACACGGGTGTGTCACTTTTTTAATCTGCTCCTGTGTTGACACTAATTAAGATGTCGGGACATTATTTTTGCCAAATATGTTTGAACCATAGCTTATCACATTAATTTCTTTTTCTTCTTGCTGTCGAATTTCCTTCTCAAATTTCACCCCAGTCAAATATTCGAGAATTTTCTAATTTCGAATTTCCTTTACTTCTTTTTTCCCTGCAGATTCTTCGTTGAAGAGAGACCGCTTTAAGACTTGCCCGGCAGATACCTCGGATGGATACCTAATTGTTAACATCAATTGGACGGGACTGCGCGCAGTGTTGCCAATTAGGAAAATTAAAATTTCTCTAAATTTGGGCAAAACATTCGAAATTTTTGTTTATATATCCGTACCTATAGGTCCGAGTGCAAATCAACTTGCGTCAGTCGAACGTTTGTCCTTACTGAACAAATACGGGTATAGATCGTTAAAATGTCGTAATTAGGGAGCGCACAAAAAATTCGTATTTAGGTTCTAAAACTTAATTTTTCTAGTTTTTCCCTAATTTTCTGTTTTCCGTAATATGTTTTTGGTAATTAGAAGCTTTGTTCCTTAAATATCGCCATGATACTTGTAGGATATATTAGTGGTGTACTAGTGTCTGTCTGGTAACAGTGTTGCCAGCTACAGATAATTTTAATTCGAGATTTTAGGGGAATATTTTGGGAAAATTATCTGTCTTGTCTCTATTATTTCCCTCTTGTTGGCTACATTCGAACAAACGTACCAATATCTAAAAGTATCGCCTTTTCCCTACACAACGCACTATAGAAAGTTTCAATAGGATACTTAGGGGAAGTACAGTTGAGGTTTACAGTAGACCTTGTTCTCTAAGTGTAAAGATAACTGTAATTTTTTTTAGGTAGAATGAGATATTTATTATTGACATGCTTACTTTATTATATATCGTCACAATACTTGTAGGATATATTAGAGGAATACCAAAGCTTATTTTAAGATAGTTTGTGTGTGTGTGTGTGTGTGTCTGATAGCAGTGTTGCCAGTTACAGAAAATTTTAATTCCAGATTTTAGAAGGAAATTTTGGAAAAACTCCCTTATTTGTTTCTATTATTCCCCTCTTGTTTTCTACATTCCAACAAACGTACATGTGTCTTAAATCCTCGTCCTTAGCCTACACAGTACACCATAAAAAGTCTCACTAGAATAATTAGAGGAAGTACAGTTAAGGTTTATAATAAACAATGTTCTGTAAATGGTAAGAAAATAGTGAATTTCTGAGGTAGAATGAGATATATTGTTTTTAATTTCATGCTTACTTTGTTAGATATCGCCATGATACTTGTAGGACATATTCTTGGGATACCAAGGTTTATTTTCAGGTAGTATTCGTTTGTCTGATGGCAGTGTTTCCAGCCAATACAATTAATTCCCGATTTTATTTGAAAAATTCGGAACATTTCTCTTTTCTCCTCTTTTATTTTCCTCTAGGTGGCTACATTGAAACAAACGTACCACTACCTGAAATCATCTTCTTTGACCTACAGAATACACCATAAAAAGTTTCAATAGGATAGTTAGAGAAGCTGTAGGACCGGCATATCTGTTGATTTTTACTTCTGAGGCGTAAAAAGTGTAAAAATTTCATGTGTATGATGATAGAGAATTTATGGAAGCCAGCGACTTCAGAATTTCACTGTACCTTGTCAACACACCAAAGATTTTTTTAGGTGACTTGAACTCATATGGCAGCAGTGGTGCTAGATACAAAAAATAATGAAATACGGTTAGGGAATTTTTTGTAATTTCACCCGTACATTTTCCTCAATAATTTCTTACCCGTTGGCAACACTGCAATGCAATTCACGATAAAAGATAGCCACATGCATTTTCTAAAAACAGAAGGCCTTAACCATATCAATCGAATGAATGGTTTTTGAGCAATAAGTCACTAACTGAAAATGTAGTAAATAGCCAAAAATGACCTGGGTCCGAAAGGAATAATCACACAATTTTGCTAGTATATAGGTTCAAAGAAACAAACGATTTGTAAGTTACGAGGGCTTCAACTCAAGTTCTATTGATTATTTCAATAATCTGCAACATAAATCAATAAATAATAGTTGGCAAAAAAAACAGACATTTGAAAAAAAACATGAAAAATGACGATGTTTTTATTAAAAAAAACTTCACAGAAAAACACCGTTCTTTTACAACAAGAGGACCAATGGAATAAATGTTAATGGCAAAATGTTAAAATGCTAGTGATTGTACTTATTCTGCAGCAACTGTAACTCTAACATAACTCTGTTATAGGACTAATGTAGGCAATCAAACAGCGCAGATTGGAATATCAATATACATATCTTATAGCAATACCTAAACTCTAATTTTCCAGTTGACTATACAAACTTAAAAAAAAAAAAAATAAAATAAAATAACGCACTAAAAACCAGGAAACAAAATCTATAAAAAGCAATTTCAACAGAAACACTAGAAAATATAAAATAATAAAAGCATTAGAAAGTGAAAATAATAATAATAATAATAATAATAATAATAATAATAATAATAATAATAATAATAATTTAATACTAGAAAGGAGTAAATAATGCACTAATATTACGTACATATGAAAGGTATTAAAGTCTGTGTGAAACCAAGGAAATGAAAGCCTCATAAAATTATCATGGAAAGTAATATTGTGAAGATATGTGTATTTGGACATATGGAAAAGTTTCTTATTTTGAACAATGGGACATTTTATTTTAAAAGAACATCTCAGTCAAAAGCATCATCATTCGTTTCAAATTAAATCACCTATCGACTTGTTTTTTCTAAGTTCATTTGCCTTTGCTGTCTGCCATTCATTTCTTACGTTGTAAATTTTTCAGTTAATAAAATAACAGATTGCTTCCCCGTCCGCATTCCTATCATCACTTTACCTTGGTTAATCTACGAGCATGCACTTTTTCCATCGAGACACAAATCAAAGTGAATAACCGAGGATATGAACCCGGAAGGAACGCCAGACAAAATGGATTGAGAGACTATCGGAAGGGACAGTCGACATGGAGCGAGGGACGAGATAGAAGGTAGACCGCTAGCTACATTTGAAATTGACGATTGATAGCCTTGCTCTATCTTAGAGAGCACCTTTGATTCAACGACGATGTATTGCTTTTTAAGAAGAAGTTATAAGTTTGTCTAAAGTTGCGGTCTTCGCGAAGTTGGTTACTCAGTCCGGGTTTCCCCGACTCTTAACTTTGGTTACTTGAACGACCAGCCAGCCAAACAGAGGGATGGACGGACGTAGGCCCGTTGGAGGAATCGTGGAGAGGACAACGATCAGACCTGCAAGTAAGTGCGAGTAGATTAACCTATCCCGAAAGTTACTCCCTTCTTGCCCCTTTTCACCCCCTTTAACATCACAGTCTGTTTCTTTTGTACGTGTTGGATTTCATTTAAATGCAACCCAGGTTAGATCCCGTACCTCACATTTTGTTAAGTTCTATATTTACAAAATCCTGGGCGCAACTTGTCGGATCTGACATCCCCAAACACGTCAATCATTAACTCATCATCTGAGCTCTCAGACCGACAAGGGGCGACTGCACATGGCGGAGATGTGGTTTTAACTTGTGTGGATGCACACATATCTGCGACCCTCGATTTATTTTGCATTAGTTTGTTTGCCGCCCACCGTTAGAATTTGATGAAATTCTATTTGTTTTGCCACCCTCCCTCCACCCTCTCAATTTGTTGTGTTATTTTGTTTTGTGTGCTTTTAGTTATATTATTTAGAGATATTTAGAGAAAATGGTGAATACTAGCATTATGGCACAAACTCGACTTACGTCTCTAGATTCTATTGTGCGCCCCACATTTTTTCACGGCAAGTATGGGGAAGACGTCATTCGTTTTTTTGAGTATTTCGAATCTTACTGCGTCATTTATGAGTTCAATGCAGTAAAGAAGCGTCATTTGCTTCCATATCTGTTAAGGGACGGAGCCTTAGCGTGGTTTCTAGCTTTAACTAGGGCAGACGAATTTGTGAACTTGTCGTATGTAGACATAAAGAGACGAATGATCACATTATTTGGTGGTTTTGTAGTTAAGAAGGTGACGGAACATACTATTCGTTCCAGAGATCAAAAAGAAGGGGAACCTATTATGACATATATTTATGAGAAGCTAGATCTCATACTTAGTTTTGATAAAGCCATGCCTATTCAACAACAAATTAATTTCCTTATTGAAGGGTTATTGCCTCAGTATTTTAAGCTTACATGCAACAAATTGTTTCCATCTGTTGATGCGTTATGTGAGTTTTTATTACAAGAACAGTCAGCTGAGTTAATAGTAAATTACAAGACGCTCATTAAATCTAATTCGAAAGAACAAGTCTTGCAGTTTAGTACACCGGAATTTATCGCTAAGATAGCTGATGTTTCATTGCGCGATAATTCTCATGTTTCATTTCCTCTCGAAGAACAACGGGAAAAAAAAGAAATGCTTGCACGTTTGCATTATGATATCTTATCCGCTGAGAAAGAATGCGGTGATCAACAGTCAGTAGATTCTATTCCGTCTCATCAACAGAAATGTAACTCTTTTTCTTCTTTTTGTTCCTCTGAATGTAAGAGTGCCAAGAATAGTAATAATATGCATGATAGAATGGGCTCTGCGACGAATACCTCTGTTATAGTTAAGAACGAACAGAACAAGTGCAAACAGAATCATAGTACG
Organism: Thermobia domestica; assembly: GCF_964235325.1. Classification (NCBI taxonomy): domain Eukaryota; kingdom Metazoa; phylum Arthropoda; class Insecta; order Zygentoma; family Lepismatidae; genus Thermobia; species Thermobia domestica. The sequence goes on from NC_137454.1 coordinate 377,679,976, forward strand.
TCTCCCGCGAATAATAAAATACACTGTCCGGCCAAAGCATTAGAGTGCAACATGGCGCAAGTCAGGAGAAGTAATAATTGTAATGTTTTACATAGTGGAAATAGTTCAGGGAATAGTGAGAGACCTGTTTTTAAGACCCACACGATTACTACGCCTATTGTTAGGGATAGGATTCTGCCTTGTATCAAAATTACTATTGGAAATAAAGAGTATAAAGCGTTATTGGACTCTGGGAGTCAAATTTCAATTTGCACTAGAGAGCTCCTTCCTCCGAACACTAGACTCGTTAAAAGACGTACTATTATCCGTGGCATCTCGGGTAAAGGACTTGAAACTAACACGTTAGCTGTACTGAAGTTCAAAATTGACGGCTATTCATTTACGCATACTTTTAGAGTTGTTGACAAATTTGCATCTTCTGTTTTGTTGGGAAATGATTGGTTACTTCCTCAACATGTCACTATTAACCAGGATATTCACGTAGTTCACATAGTTAGGTTTGGGAAGCCTACTGATCACGCTTTACCTGAAAGTCATGCTATAGGCACAGTTTCTGAACAAACAGCGAACCTTATGCAAGCGTATTTCATAACGGCGAAATCTGTTACTTTGCCACCAAATTCCAGTGTTTCAGTACCTGTTAGAAAAATTAATGATTTAGTGGGAATTAAAAATGTTTTGCAACCCAATGAAAAAATCTATTCTAAAGCCGAAATTTTTGTTAATGAGTCTAGAGTGGATCCTGTTAATCCTGTCATTAGAGTAGTCAACCCAACCAACAAAAAGTTGTGTTTAGAGAAAAATCTTCATTTAGGTGAAGCTATTGACATTAGGCCGGGTGCTCATTATCCAAATGATACAGATAGTGTTCAAAATCATGGTTTAGCCAGTAAACAAGACAACGATAACTTTCCTGCTGGTTTTGATGTCAAGCGTGTGGACATTAACCCTCAACTTTCGGACGATCAGAAGCAAATGTTTTATTCTGTTATAGAGGAGTATAAGGATTGTTTTTCTTGGTCAGAGGATGATTTTGGAGTGGCCAAGGGCTACGTACATGAAATTAAAATGCTAGATAACGTCCCAGTTCACACCAATCAGTTTCCTATCCCCTTCCATTTAAGAGAAGAAGTTAAAAAACAGATTGATACTTTGCTTAAACAAAAGGTTATTAGGAGGTGCATCTCGAGTTATAACTCGCCTATTCTTCTCGTGAAAAAGAAGTCTGGATCTTATAGATTTTGTTTGGATTGTAGAGCGATCAATTTACACATTGCACCAGACAGTTTTCCTGTACCGTCGATAGAAGACATTCTTTCGCGTCTTAGTAAGTGTCGCTACCTGTGCTGCTCGGACTTGCTCAGTGGTTTTTTTCAAGTGAAAATCGCGGAAGAATACCAACACGTCACTGCCTTTTCAATCCCAGGAGCTGGTTCTTTTTGTTTTACAGCACTTCCCCAAGGCCTTATCACTAGTTCCGCTGGTTTAAACAGATTAGTGAAAATGACATTGGAAGGATTAGAATCTGAACAAATTTTCGGGTACCTTGATGATTTTTTCTGGGGTGGGAATACTTTTGAGGATGTTATCAACCTCACCAAGAAGTTATTTCAACGAATTAGAGAACGTGGTCTTAAACTTGCACCAGAAAAAACGAAATTGGCTTATTTTTCATTAACAGTTTTGGGACACGATATTTCGTACGATGGCTTGCGAATTTCCAAGAAAATAACTGACTCCATTAGTAATTATGAACGTCCGAAGACGAAAAAACATGTGAAAAGTTTTCTAGGATTAGCTAGCTTTGTAAGACGATTCTTACCTAATTTTTCTGAAATTGCGGAACCTTTGAATTCACTTCTCAGAAAGGATGTACCGTTTAAGTGGACACAAAAACAACAAGATGCTTTTGAGAAAATTAAAGATCTTATCATAAAATCGCCATATTTGATGCATTATAATCCTAAACACCCTGTATACTTGTTCTGTGATGCATCAACTCGCGGTCTGGCTGCCGTGCTCAAACAACCTATATCCTCTCCAGATGACCCAGAGTTAGCACCCATTGCTTATTGTAGCCGTAGCTTAAATAAAAGCGAGAAGTCTAGACACCCTTATGAACTTGAACTTTTGAGTATCATATATGCCTTTAGATCCTTTCGTTATTTTTTACTAGGACGTCACTTTTTTTTGAAAACCGATTGTAAGAGTCTTTTGTTCTTAAAGCAGACGAAAAATGTAGGCAAATTTGCTAGGTGGCTTAGTTTTATTGAACAGTATAACTTTACTGTGACACACATATCTGGGGTATCTAACATAGAAGCCGATGCACTTTCACGTTTTTCTCGTGCCCCCAGGGACATTTCTGATGAGCAACAAAATGAGGAAGACCCTCGAGTATTTTCTTCCACTGTTACAGAGTGTAACAATATGCTAAGTGACGAGCCTTCTCTCAGAGATGAACAAATGAAGGACCCGTTTTATAAGGATATTTTTGATTGGTTAGAAAACAAGGAAAAGAAAAATCCCAAAATTGAAAGACAGGCCTTTTATTTCACGGTTAAAGAAGGAATCTTGTATAGAAAACAAAAAACATCTAGTGGTATGAAATTTTTAGTTGCTGTACCTGTTTCATTACGCTACAAAGTTTTTGATGCGGCTCATACTTCTGCCATTGGTTCAAGTCACGGAGGTTTTTCTAAGACATATGATCTTTTAGTGAAATCTGTGTATTTTCCTAATATGAAACAATATATTTATCAGAAATGCAAAGAATGTTTAATTTGCCAGTCCAGCAAAAATAAACCTGGTTCTGCTTATGGTACATTGCAAACGTATCCTCAAGTGCCGCCCTTCTATCGCATTTTTGTAGACATTGGAGGGGTGTACTCCTCGAGTAATATTTTGAGACACAAGTATTTGATTGTCGTAGTCGATGCAGCTACTCGGTATACTATCTGTGGTTCATTAGCAGATATAACAGCGTCTTCTGTAAGTAGTTTTCTTTATGAAAATGTAATTTTGAAATACGGTATTTTCAAAGAATTAGTCACAGACAAAGGTCCATGTTTTACAAGTAACCTATTCAAGGAGTTGTGTGCAATGATTGGAGCTAAGATTCGATTTGTAAATGTTCAAGCTCATTACGCTAACGGGACTGCTGAGATAGCTATCCGAAACATTGAACAGAGACTGAAATCTGCGTTGTGTAATAAAGATCAAGGAAAATGGGTCGAACTGCTGCCATCTATTGTGTTAGCCCACAATTTAACTGTTAACTTATCCTCTGGATACAGCCCTTTTGAACTTTTGCATGGACACCCCTTGGAGATATCGCTATGATTAAAGCTGACGCCGTTGTCAATCCCACGAATGAATTACTTATTCCATTAGGAGGAGCAGATAGAAGTATCCAAGAAGCTGCAGGAGAAGAATTTCGTAAAGATTGTGAGAAAATACGTTCTTTAAAACCAGGACAAGTGAAGATTGCTCCAGGCTATAATCTCCCCGCTGATCATGTATTATTGACGTGTGGTCCCAGAGATGCGAACAAGAAGACTTTGGAGAATTGTTATAACAATTGTTTTGATTTTGTGTTGAAAAATCAGTTTTCAACTGTGGCTTTTCCTTGCATCGCTGCTGGTGCATTTCATTTCCCTAAGGAACCTGCTGCGAGAATTGCATTGTTGAGTACACGAAAATTTTTAGAGGATCATGTGGACAACGTAGACCGTATTGTATTGTGTATTTTCGACAAGGAGAATTGGGATCTCTATCAGCGTCTTTTACCTGTGTATTTTCCCTTGGAAGAAGGAAAAGAAGTGGAAGCTGTTTCTCTGCAATGAAGTTTTTTTTTTAAAAAAAAAAAGAAGGAAAAAAAGACGGTTCTCAAAGGAAGATTTGATGGATTAGGAACATCTGTGAAGTTGGTGACGAATTTTGTTTTGACACTGGCCATGTCATTATGGAATTTGTTTTGGTTTGTTTGTATTTCTAAGTCTTGCCGGCAATAACAATTACAACGAAGATAAGGAGAAAAAGGAGTACTCATATAGACATCATTTTTTTCAGTCACTTAGAACTGTTGGTTAACTTTGTAGAACACGTTCTTTTTCTTGGTCATCTAATCAACATCTTATTGATACATTATGTCTAGCAGAAGAAAACTAGGGAGATAGACGCAACTATGAATTTATATTTGTTTGCTATCTATGTTATGATAGTGATGAAGAAGGAATTCTTACGTTTTTTGCATTTTTCAAGATGCATTTTATGATATTAATGTGGATGTAAAGAAGAATGCAGTTTTTTTTCTTTCCCTGGATTTTTGATTTGATCCTACGATTTGTTATTAGTTATTGGGAATATACTCAGTCAATGTATTCTTTTCAAAGGAATATACACTGTTATAACCTCTTGTGTGATTTTAGTGATCTTTTGGAATGATCAATTTTTCATCGCCTGCAGTGTATATAATAAATTTGTGTATTTCATCATGAAGATGACTTGGGATTTATGTATGATGAAGATTTGTGCTTATTTGATGTATATTTTTGTATATTTATAGATTTGACTTAATTCCACATTTTCCTGTGGGTATACGTACTTTTACTTTCATATAAGAAGAAAGAAGTTTCTTTTCTTTTAGCGCATAATTAGTTAGGGATTTAGGAATATGTTTGGTGATAGTCTGTCATGTTGATTTCTTTTGAGGTTTTTAATAGCCAGTGCAGAGGGCTATAACTCTGCCAACACGTCGGTCATTGTGGAACTAAATTCTCCACAATTCGTTTTTCTAAAACCTGAAATCAACATTCTTTTGTGTTGTTTCATCTGTTCTTTCTATGGGTAGCTAGATTAATTTTTCTTCTACCGCGTAATGATAATTTTGATTATAGAGTTACAATTTTATTGGAATTGGAGTTTTATTTACTATATATAGATATATACGTATGGATTATGGTTTAGTTATTACTTTTTTTTTTCCCCTGATTTTTCGTCGATTTTTATTCATTCCATCATTTTATCCAATTATTGTCCCTATTCTCATATCTTACGTGTTTTGGGCAGTCATTGACTGTATCCCCTAAATTTTGTGATGTTACTATCATATACCTGTCTACCCTACTCCTATAATCTACTTGTACTGAATGAACTTTCCAGTTAAGTGATGTGTAAGGACATTGTACCTGTGATTTCCAGTTCTACATTTTATGCTTAGTGATGCTGTGTTTACAAGATCGACGTTGCTGTGCTTACGTCATTTGGCATTGACTGTTCTGCTGTCAACTGTGTTAGTGTGTGAACATTTCTGCTGTACTCATCATTTCTTATCATATGATTCTTTTCAGATTATATTTGCTGCTGTGTTTTTATCATGAAGACTGAATGAAACTACAAAGATGCTTAAGTTTTTTTTTTTTAAACAGAAATTCTAAAAAGTGATTTTTTTTGTTTGTCTCCGAAATGTTTTCATTCGGGACTTTGATTTCAGGGGGGGGATGTGAAGATATGTGTATTTGGACATATGGAAAAGTTTCTTATTTTGAACAATGGGACATTTTATTTTAAAAGAACATCTCAGTCAAAAGCATCATCATTCGTTTCAAATTAAATCACCTATCGACTTGTTTTTTCTAAGTTCATTTGCCTTTGCTGTCTGCCATTCATTTCTTACGTTGTAAATTTTTCAGTTAATAAAATAACAGATTGCTTCCCCGTCCGCATTCCTATCATCACTTTACCTTGGTTAATCTACGAGCATGCACTTTTTCCATCGAGACACAAATCAAAGTGAATAACCGAGGATATGAACCCGGAAGGAACGCCAGACAAAATGGATTGAGAGACTATCGGAAGGGACAGTCGACATGGAGCGAGGGACGAGATAGAAGGTAGACCGCTAGCTACATTTGAAATTGACGATTGATAGCCTTGCTCTATCTTAGAGAGCACCTTTGATTCAACGACGATGTATTGCTTTTTAAGAAGAAGTTATAAGTTTGTCTAAAGTTGCGGTCTTCGCGAAGTTGGTTACTCAGTCCGGGTTTCCCCGACTCTTAACTTTGGTTACTTGAACGACCAGCCAGCCAAACAGAGGGATGGACGGACGTAGGCCCGTTGGAGGAATCGTGGAGAGGACAACGATCAGACCTGCAAGTAAGTGCGAGTAGATTAACCTATCCCGAAAGTTACTCCCTTCTTGCCCCTTTTCACCCCCTTTAACATCACAGTCTGTTTCTTTTGTACGTGTTGGATTTCATTTAAATGCAACCCAGGTTAGATCCCGTACCTCACATTTTGTTAAGTTCTATATTTACAAAATCCTGGGCGCAACTTGTCGGATCTGACATCCCCAAACACGTCAATCATTAACTCATCATCTGAGCTCTCAGACCGACAAGGGGCGACTGCACAATATTATGTTACGTATTACTTCATTTAGCTTGGCACAGACCGCAAAGTGTTTTATACGTAGACAATAGTAATGAATTATTTCCTGCTTTTAAGTGATTTATTATTAATATTTTATTCTTTAGTTATTTTACTTGGTAGCCTTTTCCGCTTTTCCTCACAGACAATTGGGAAGAAGATATGTTTCCAACCCGTTTGCTGCAATTACATAGGGTCTGCCATTCTGTCATTGGTATTCGATCCTATTATAGCAGCACACTAGCAGCAGCTCTTTCAATAGTCACTGCAAATGCTAATTTACTAGAGGCTTCTCGTCTTACATATTGACTCTGGAATTATTAGTTTTAAATAATTACTATTTTTCTGACCAGAGTATGTATTTTTATTCTTTATTAAACTTTAATTTAATACGTAACAGTTTCCATAACGTAACGTTATCTTCTTCAGACGTTACGGAAACTGTTACGTATTAAATTAAACTTTAATAAAGAATAAACATACATACTCTGGTCAGAAAAATAGTAATTATTTTAAAATCTTTCTTTTAATTTCAGTCACCATTACCAATTTCATGCAAGCCGTTTTTGAAACTAAGAAATGCATTCTTTAAAAACAGCTCCATTAAGACTTCCTACAAACATGAACTCTATTAGCAATCTGTAAAGTAGGCGGTAGATGATAAAACAGACTAACTCCCAGATAATCCCATCCAATACACGCATTGCCGTAACAAAGCAATAAAAGAGCAATCTTTTGGAAAGGATACCCTTCACATGCAGCTTTTTTTTTTTTTTTTGGCTGCACCTAATAAACTCGCCTACTCCTACTACTACACTCGAAATTCCAATAAAATAATGGCCGTTCATGTTATATTGTGCCATATTGCTAGGTATGTCAATCAAATGTACTAACATAAACATTTCTTCTTACCTATTTCCAAACCTAATGGTTTGCCAAATCGTCATTATTTACTATCTTCCAGGGCTTTTGTTGAAGTATCTTTACGTAGTGGCGCTATTCTAATTTTAGGTGATGAAATTAGGTACCATTCCGAATATCTTGAAAACAAATAATCCAAGATAGATGGTTGTCAAATTATTCTAAAGTTCTTAATCCAGCAATGAATGGACAATTGTTGATAACGGTATGCATGCGTTTCAAATATGAATAACCCTCACCACTACACCCATGTGATCCCAGTTTTTATTCTTGATATCTGAGCACTTGAGATTAAGAAATAAACGCTTATACCATGTTAAGAGTGTTCGTATATTTAACCCTTTAGCTGTACGAATTTCCTAAAACAAAGATGGTTAAACTAAAATTTACTGTTCCTGGGTATAACTGCATAAATTTTACTGTTACAAGTATATGTGGGTATAACAAACGGTTCTGCGCATTGGATATATTTCAACAACAAGTTCTAGCGGACCGGTGTGAACCGGCTGAATAATACCACTATCTTTACGTATAATTCATTTAATTTATTTTATTCTATAGGAGGTAAATCATTTCAATCTAGTTGTTGTATAAAATAAAAGCAAGGTTTTAGAATTAAAGAAAATGGCAGAAAGAAACACTTAAACAAGGAAAACTGGGTAAGGAAAACTGGGGAAGGAATAAGCCGACATAACGAAGTAAGCAGGCGTTGGCAGTCTATGATTAGACATAATAAACAGGTAGTATTCAACATAGAAACAAGCGACTACGAGATCAATGTTTTTGCTGCCTGTTCTATTGCTATTACTAAACGCTACCATTTCTATCCGTTCCAGCTTATACCGGTGGCACTGTTCTGTATTGCAGCTCTGTTGAAACTGAGATAATGTGATGAGGAACGGCCTATAGTGAAGGATATCTAGCTTGATAGTTTGTGCTTATGCAAAGTGTGTTGGACTCAAACCCTGATCGAGATTTAGAACTCATGTTAGTAATAGGACCTGTCCTTTACACCTCGTTATTGCTTATGAACGTAGACCAAAAAATATGTAAACGCTTTCTTGTTTACTCCTTTTTCTCCATATGACATGAAGTAAGTTTAGTCCAGGAACTTGTGATGTCACAGAAAGTCATCTTTGCTATAACCGCTATCGATGAATTGATGAAAATATGCCGATACTTAGGTCAGCTAGGAGATAGATCTTCAAGAGATACCTTGTCTGAGCTCTGAAATAAGCTCAACTCAAAAAATAACATAAAAAGTCATGAATATTTGTACGGAAAATAAATTACGAAACTCAAATCATGAATATTGATATGCGAGTACTAAAATCCCAGAGCAAAAGCAGTTCTCTTAACATAAACAAGGGAATAGAAATTTGTGACAATTCGATGGATAATATAAACTACTTCTACTCACAACGGAGGCAGATTTAAAATAAAATTGATACAACTCAAATATACTCCAATTAACAGATAACTTTGGGAATCCCTATCAATACAGCAGAACGTCTTAGGCTGTCAATCATGAAAATTCCTGATAGTTCAAAGTTTTCCTTATAGGTTCTACAGTTTGAACTGACTCCCGGCCTAACATCAATCTAGCAAGTACCAAATTTGTGTTTTAAAACTACTCTACAGTATGTGTCGATCTATTGCAATTTAAAAACTGCATGCTTTTATTGGGTAAATGCCGTGCCATAACTACATTTCAGCATTAAGAAAATAAAATGTAAACAATTACAATTGATTATTCATGATTTAAGCTTATAGCACAATGTGAGCCAATTGACTTGAGGGATCAACTGGTGGTCCTGAATATGAACCTAAAGACATCTCCGCCTAATTAACACATCGATGTCTTCCCGATGAAAGCAATTGTGTAATTTCTTCTAGATGTCAACCGGCAGCATTTCGAATATTTAACTCGCTCTTTTAAAAAGTTGATAACTTTCAACTGTGTCACTTTCCTATTCAACAAATGACACGTCTCTGAATGTTTGAGAAATAACTTCTAGACTCAAATTAAATAATTTCGTTTCTTCTTAAACCTTTTTGAGGCAATTTTAGAGAAAAATAATAAAAATGGATTTCCACTATGTATTAAAACGATAATAAAACCCAATATTTTATAGTTAAACTGTTTGCAAGTAGTTTCTATACAGAAATGTTTTCTAGCTGTTATAAATTCCTTGCAGTCTGTGTATCCTCAAATTTCTTAGCTCGTGTTTGTTGGATATCATTCATCTTAGACAACAACGGGTATAGAAGAACGATGAGTTTATTGTGTATGTTTTGTCTAGCAACGCATCCTCATCGCTATTACAAACATATTAAAAAAGGTTCAAACACTTTTATATTTATAATTGCAAGGCACACCTTGCTGTATATTATATAAATAGAGTAAATAATTAGTAGATTAAGAGTACCAGGCCTGGTTAATAATTTACGTAAGTGTATATATTGTGTGTATGTATATAGTCTATGTAAATTTGTGCTAATTCTTATTCATATTTTTTTTAGCTTTGTAAATTTCTTGTACAATTAGCGAAACTTCTTATAGTTGGATACACTTCTCAGAGGAACGTGAGTCGTTGTAGTTGGAAATAGGAGAAGGAATTCTTTTTTTGCCGAGGTAAACTCATAGTCCCCGCTACCCGCAAGAAGTTCCTGCGGCCGAGTTTTGCCTAACAGCTATAAAAAGAGGCGGAATTTGCAGTTAGGTCATTCTGAAAGGAATCCTCCAGAGTGATGGAGACTTTTTTCGTTCCTTTATGTTTCTCAGAGTAAGAAAAACCGTTTTCACTAGAATATATAGGGAATTAATTTCTGACTTAGAAATGTTTGTTTGTTTTTCGGTAGAGGATAGGACTCGCGAATTAAGATATAATTTGGGTTTAATAAATCGGTTTTAAGATGTTTTTGGAATAGCAAAAGGAACTATCGTGAACATTCCTGGTATTGGAATATGGGGTTTTGTATAAGTAAGGCGCGAGAACTGTGTAGGAAAATTAGAGAATTTTCAGTCAGGATTAAATATTAAATATTAAATAGTTTTTGCTCTCTCGTTTATATAAGAACGAAGAGAAAATTGAGTTTAAGTGAACTAAGAGTTGTTCACAGGGTGATAAATGGTTACCCGGTCTTCTGATTGATATAATATTCTTTTTAGGGATCTTAAACTTATTTTGAAGCGGAGTCTTGAAATATAGACGAAGCTGATAGAGTTTCCTACCACTTGATTTACCCTCGGATCCAGGTTACGGGTCCAAAATACCTTACCTAACCATACTCAAACCTAAGTTAATAGCTAGTTTTTTCCCAGTAAAGCAGTTCACATAAGAATGTTGCTTTACGCTTAGGGTAAATAGGTGAAGCATACTATGAATAATTAGTATAGCTGATAGAAAGAATTAAGGAGTAGATTTGTCAGCTTGTAAGAGAACGCGAGGCAAATTACTCCGCAGTCCAATCCCTTATTAGTGATAATTTTATATATTCTAGAGCAATTTCATTTAAGGAATTAGGTAGGAATTTTTCTTGAGTGGGAGCAATTTAGAGAAAAGTAGACAACTTACTATTATTATTGAACCAAATCCAACTTTCTTAATAATTATCTAATAAATGGTTAATTATATAAAGAAAGGCTATGTTTTTCTAATTCCTAAAAAATCGTTCCCGGGAAGGGAAATTTCTAAAGTAGTCTTACCCTAGACGAGACTAATTAGATTAATTCGAGCTAATTGAATGCAACCTCGCTTTCTCAATAAGTTAAAGGAAAAGAGAAAGGAGGACAACCAGGTTAAGGGTTGATAAAGATCTTCTTCTTAGTATTAATATAAATTTATCCTTAATTTTCCTATATTATGTAAATAGGAGGAAGGTAAAATAGGGAGAGTAAGAAGGAGGGTTGCATATTTTGGGGGCTCGTCCGATTTTTGAACCCGGGACCTCTCGCATGTTACTCATTTGTTATAGTAGTTATTCTTATTTGACTCTACTTTCATCGATTGAAGAATGGCGTGACAATGATCCTTCTAATATTAAAGAAATGTGAAACTTTAAGGTTCAGACGAAGATAATCTACTAACATAAACTAGTAATCGTGTGAATAAGGTTAACGTTTACAAAAAATAAATAAATAAATAAATAAAAAAATAAAAAAATATTCCATTACTTTTCACTAATTTTGACTGTTGTCGTAGTAAGAAAACCACAAATAGTTAAACGTTCTTACTGAAACACATATCTATATGCTACAGAGCATTTTAATTTAGCAACTAGTTATAGAATTATATTACTTTACCACATCATTTCATCCACTATTTTATATAGTTTGTTTTAAATTTTATTGGTCCTCAAATATTATTTAAGATTATTTGGAGATAACTTTAATATTCTGACATCATTTTTTATTTTGTTAATTCTCTTTATCCGCTTTTATGACATGGGTTAGAATCTACGTTACGTGGGAATTTAAATCACAGACCCTTATTCCGTAATGACCTACGCAGTGTTACAACACAAAACAACGCAAATAATGAAAACAATAACTGATATGCTGACTACAGTTAAACGTTAATGTTGTGTTGCTTGGACGTAAAAGACTATGAAATGCACTCCGAATTTAGTGCGGAAACAATAATTTATAATTTGTCTTAGCCAGGATATTTCACAATAAAGAAAAAATTTCTGTTATTATTATGGTGATACAGCTTCCCTCCAGTATATCTTACCCGGGATATACTTGAACCTCAACCCACAAAGTGGGGGTGATGTGTATATTTCCTAAAAGCTTGGATCAAAGTAGATCAACACCGGTTACCAAAATTAAGGAGAACTCAAGCATTCCGCTCGAGGGCAGCATGTTACTCATTTTTTATTAAAATCTTTACACGTGTCCATAAACTCCGTTGCAATCCCGAAAAATCTGAAACTGTGAGACAGATATGAAAACAAAAAAAAAAAAAAAATGTATTTCATCATTTCAAAAGCACAACGTATCAAAGTAAAATAAATTGTCGCAGGGTCCCCCGCAGGGTTCCAGACGGGTCCAACTCAAAATATTTAAATAGAAAGGGAGTCAACTTGCATATCGTATAAGAGTTGGTGTTAATAAATAAAAGAAGATAAATCAAGTCTTGACTCTCTACGATAAGCTTATGCATAATAGCGGTACGCCAAAATATCAACACAGTCGCCATTGCAAAGTCTATGGCCACTCGTATGAATCTGAAACGATGGGATAGATGTAGAAATAAAAACATACCTATGTCGTCATTTCAAAAATATAATTCAAAATAAAAAAATAAAAAAATAAATTCAAAATAAAAAAATGTTCCAGGGTGCGAGACGAGTTCCAACTCAAAACGTTGAAATGGAAAGTGGTTCAAGTTGAGATCGTATGAAAGCTTATGCTAAGTGAAAGAAGAGGAAACAAGTCTCGACTCTTGATGAAAATGTCTATGACCACTACTATTAATCTGAAACTGTGAGACAGGTGTAAAAACAGAAACAAAAACAAAAAACTAAAAAGTATCAAAGGAAATGACCCGCTGCCATTTTGCAATGCTTATCGACAGTCGAGTCTTGTCCAATGTCCAATACTGTATTATTTTACACGAGCTTTCACATGATGTGCATAATTATCAGTCTTGGCATTTGAAAGTTTTCAGTTGTACTCCGTCTGGGATCCTGCGGTTGAAACTGGGACATTTGTTTTTTTTTTCCTTTGAAACTTTCTAGTTTTCGTTTTGTTTTTACACCTGTCTCATAGTCATACTTCATACGATACTCAACTTGAATTCCTTTCCATTTCAACATTTTGAATTGGACCCCCTCTGGGACCCTGGAACATTTTTTTGCTTTGAGTCATAGTACTTTTGAAATAATGACATGTGTTTTTGTTTCTACATCAATCCCATCGTTTCAGATTCATACGAGTGGCCATAGATTTTGCAATGAAGATTGTGTTGATATTTTGACCTAGCGCGATTTTGCACAAGATTATCGTAGATATAGAGCCGAGACTTGATTTATCTTTTTCTTATTTAACACCAACTTTCATACGATATGCAAAAATGAAATGAAATGAAATCTTTGAGTTTTACATCCCACGATTATGCCGGCTAGGCTAAAGTAGACGGTGATGATGAGAAATGAATGAAACGGTGGAATGAAGAAAGTGGGAGGAAACGGGAGAATCCCGAAGAAACCCACGCACACGGTGTTTGTCCACCAACACGATATGCAAGTTGACTCTCCTTTCCTCCGAGGGGCCCTGAGACAATTATTTTTACTTTGATACGTTGTACTTTTGAAATGATTAAAGAAAGGTTTTCCTGTTTTCATATCTGTTGCAACGGACTTTATGGTCACGCTTAAAGATTTTAATAAAAATGCTGCTCTGAAGCGGAATGCACGACACCTCCCCACATTTGGAAATCGGTTTCGATAATACCTTGACCCAAGCTTTCAGGAAGTATGCATCACCCCACTTTGTGGGTTCAGGTTCAAGTACATCCGTAGTTAGATTCATGAATAACACAATGTGTTTTTAATTTTTCTTGAAAATTTAACTTATTTTTCCTTAAGTTTAATATTTTATTCGTGTTATGTAAAGAAACCCTCTTTCCACTGTTAGCCAATTCACAATTCGCAGAGCCCTAACAATGAGAGAGATTGCAATGTCCAATCTTCAACTGACTCAACAAGAGAGTCTTGTACTGCTGAGGGTTCAAAACATCTTAAATTGTTAGCTGTCATTTTGGCAACATTTTTTTGTTCAGAAGAAATATAAATGTCTCGATCTTGTAACCTTAAAAATTGGAAAACATCACAAGAACAATGAAAAGGGTTACGGTTTATGTTCATCACAATAGTTGAATTCGATTCTTCAGTACCTATATTAATCTCCCATGGTTTCAGTTTAACAGACGATATTAGATTACCCGCAACGTTAATGGTTAAATTGCATGATGTAAATTTCAAATCCTTAGACGCAATTTCTTTGATAATGTTGTATTTCAGATTTAGATGTTTTAAATATCTGTATATGTTTCGCCAAACCCAATCTATTTTTGATACTAAATTATTTGAAAGATCTAAGTACCTCAAATTTGGAGCATCTAATCGCCAAATACTTCTAATATGGTTGTTTGAAAAATCTAAATAAAGAACGCTGCTAAAGTTACCAACCATCTTAATTTCTACCATATTATTCTTTGCAAACGATATTTTCTGAAATAAAAGAAGAGAAGTCAAGAAGTTTTCCACACAAAATAAACTTTCATTGTACAGATTGTATGATAAATTAATTTCCACTACGCTCGAGAAATAAAACAATATACACGGAGAATCGTATATTTTATTATGATTTAAATCAAGTATGCGTAAATTTGGTAAACTTAATAACGCTTTAGGAACTGTGATTAAGTTATTGTTATTCAAGTGTACACAGAGAAAAATCCGTTCTCCGGACAGCGGTATATTGTACAAACATACGGTATCCTCTTGCTTACTATAGAAATCAGTACGGAGCATACGTTATCCGTATGCAATATAGGCACTGCCCTTAGATGTTATATCATGCCGTTGCAGGATGTATGGCATCTAACAGTTTTCCGTATATCACATGCTTATACTTATGTTACTTTCGCCAGCTATATGTTATATACATCCATTTGTATGAGAGATCCTGACCGCCTGTATTGTTTCATATGGAAAGTACGTATAAATGGAACACTTATACGGAAAGTATTATAAAACATGCGGTTTCAGTTATACGTCTGTTGTACGTTAAGTCCAAAAACTACAGGAATTACGCATGTAACCTATCTTTTTAAGTACGCCACCTACAATTTTTTTTCTCAGTGTAAGATTTGAATATGATCAGTTCCACTGAATGTTTCATTATCTAAATCAATTAGCTGATTATGACTTAAATCCAGGTAAATTAATCCAGGCAAATTTTGCAAAGTAGTAGGAGAGATTTTGTTTAACATGTTATGGCTTAAATCCAAATATCCCCTTTTTTCAAGTACCTGCAAATGTTTATCCAACAAAACAAACCTACCAACGAATGCGTTTTCATGTAAAAATGAAATTTTATTATGACTTAAATCTAGACTAACTAGGAAGCTGAGATTCTCAAAGGTATGAGATTCAATCTCTTGTAGTGAATTATAACTTAAATTTAGGGCTGTAATATTTCTCTGATCGCGAAAACTTGGTATAATGTTGATGCCATTTCTACTAAGATCCAATTCCACTATCTCTGACTGGTTGTTTAGAATATTAGATGCAGTTGAGCCAAGACTGCAATTACTAAGAAGGAAACGATAAATGGATGCATTTAAAAACTCATAATTGTTTGTACCAGAAAGAATTGAGATTGGATTGTTGCTCAAATCAAGAAACCATAAAGATGTCAGATTTCTGAATGCTCCCTTATCGATGTAGCTAATATTGCAAGAATGAATAATTAATTTTTCTAGTCTCACTAAGGGGGAAATAAATTTACCAATACTTTTGAAGTAGTTCTTACTCAGATTTAATTCCGAAAGGTTTTCCAGAGATTGAAATATATTTATTGGAAGAGTCTCTAAATTATTGTTATCAAGATAAAGTACAGAAAGTCTGTGCAATCTATTAAACAACCCATTATTTAGTTCATGAAGTTGGTTTCCAGACAGAAACAAATGTACTAACTCTTCGAGATTTTGAAATATTAATCTGGGTAAAGCATGCAACTCGTTATTTGCCAAATTCAATGATATTAAATTCCGAGTATTTTGAAATATTTGTTCTGGAAGTCTACTTAAATTCGTGTCAGAAATTCTAAAGTTTCTTAAACTATCAGACAAAAGAATATTAGGTAACTCATTTACATATACACCATTTACAGATATATCGTCTATTTCCATACCGTAAAATTCCTTGCTACTAAGTTTTAGTACATAGTTGTTTGAAGTTCCATTTTCTATTCTAATATACGTAAATATTGTAACATGCGGTAGAGACTTCTGGAAGGAGATTATCTTCTGTCTGATCTGTGAACAATTGTAAAAATTTAAAAATGCATTTATGAAGCTGATTCCTATGTCTGTAATTTTAGGTAAACTTCTAACCAGAATATCACTATGACAATTAAATGTAACATAGGAAGTAAAAACTTTATAATCAAGTGTAATTGTTATGGCATTAGGACAATAAATTTGCACTTCTCCCTCCATTTCAAATAGTTTGCATTCTGGAAACTTCACTATTTGTTTCGATTTTTCACCACTACTGCTGAGATCGAAAGTTAGTACAAAGTAAATCAGAAACTTGATATAAAGAATTACCATCATAAATAGACAAATAGCAGCTAAATGTTTCTATAATGATTTCTGATTGATATTTCTTCTCAGTTTGATATCGTACAGAGCTGAATAACTAATGTAGTCCACCACGTTTTTACTGTATTCTTGATCTTCGTTGATTACATTAACTATGTTCAACCTGCCAGTGCGTCTCAAGTAGTGTAATCAGTGATCACGTAATACTCCTTACTGGAATTTCCTTCTGAAATAATAAAATAATATATGTTTAGATTTAATTTGTGCATTAATTTATTAAATACTTAATCGCTCAAATAATTGTAACAAAGTGTACGCATCACTTCCGTAACTTCTTGATGTATATAAAATTAGCTCATGGCATCCTGCATTGCCTGAATATGCATTCATACAATATAAACAAAATTATAATATATGTTCCGTAGAAATCATGACTCGAAGATCATTTTCTCAATCTGCACAGACTCCTTTTGATTTTGTTCGAAAGTAACGAATTATTGTGCTGTTTGTAGTAAAATGTTTATTGACAAAATACAACGAAATTCATTAGCTAACTATCTTTTTCATTTTTAGAAATTTTTCGGAAGAAACATACACCATAATATGGAAAAATGAATTACGTAATATTTCATTGGCTTTCATGGGATTTTTAAAAATATTAATGTAATTGTTGGAGTAACTTTTGATGGTTTTATTTTTGTTGTAAAATAGATTATCTTCACACTTTATTGTAAGAGAAACCCTCCAGACACCCCATGAAGAATATTATTAAATGCTTTCTCGATACGTGGAACCACGTAATCCTTTGGCCATAGACAAACGAAAGGCTGATATAAATTTAAAAGAGCTTCTTCTAACTGAAGTGAAGATCATGAAATTTGTAAATGCGACGACGCTTGTAATTTCTTTCACTACCACAAAACCGTTATATTGTTGCTATTAGAAACAACTCTCACTTCACCTATAACAATTTATAGATTTTCTCGATGAAAATTAATATTATATTGCATCCTTACTAATTCGTATACAGATTATGGGCAAAGTCCTATCGTGTAAAGTCGAAACGAAAAGAATTGCCTCCAAAACAAGTATTTCCTGCTGCATTTATCCAAGAGAAATGTTTTATGCTATGATTATTAATAAATGTTTTATGAAATACAAAATGGGTTCCAAAATTTCTCTGTTTTAATTGCCGATTCTGATACTTTCAAAGGCATACCCTACAGTTTAAAAAAGTAACCAGATGAATGGACATCCAAAAATTCGTTTCTTGGAATTAAGGGATTACGAAACGTGCAGAAGCTTAAGTTTGGAAATTAATGATTTCTTTGTGTAAGACATGACTTTTCTCTCCTCCTATCGTCGCTGAAAGAAAACATTAGTAATAAATTACATTATATTTGTATTTATCAATAACCATACAAATACTAACAAAAATGAATATGTCTTTAGAATGACACATTTTCCCAGAAATTTGTAACTAATATGTAATTTCCACCTTTGGTGCTTCGAATACACTTCTCAAACCATTTCCTGCAATTATAAGAATAATCTCTATTTCGGTATTTACTTTCAATATTTGAGAAAATCTTTGCTTAAACCCATAGTATTAACTTCTACAGAAACAAGAATTTTTTTCTTTGCATGTCCGTAAGAAACACAGAAAGCAAAATAAAACAGTGACAATTTATTACAACTATAGTTGTGAACAGCGATAGCAGATAAAATTAAATACTCAGTGCTATCCAAGAGGATCGAGAACGACTTTCAGCAACAAAATTTGGTTCCAGCCGAAAACGTGAATAGTTTCTTCTATGCATAATGGCATGTAAAATTATTACTGTGTGTATATACACTTAATTTGAAATATCTCGTACAAAATATTATATTTGATACCCGTGAAATAAAATACCAGTGGACTTCGGACCAGTGATCGAAGTGAGACGGTATGCGGTGGTATGCCATACCGCCTCTGGTTTTTCAGTAATGAGGACATACCGTCTCTGGTTTCTCAGTGATCAAGACAATATTTACATAGCCGGTATGTTGAGAAAAAATCATAATAAAACGTACCACCTCTGCTTTTTGCCCACTTCGAACACTGCTTCGGACAGCTGAGTACTTTGCCCCCAGACCACGAGTTTGCACGGGTTACGGCCACGTATCCTCAAAATGCCTCTAATCTTAAGTGATTTTCAGATATGGCCATTTTATTATAACAATTACAACCCCACCTTTTTCTCCCCTTCTAAGATAAATATCAAAACACACTGAAGTTTGAATCCCAAACTTCATCCCTCTAATCTTAACGTATTTCATGACATTCCCACCTTATTTTAAAAATTCCAGGCAAACATCTTTTTACCCGCCTATTTTCTTCCTTTCTATACTGTAACCAATAACCGTGAAAATAAGTGCGTCTTACTATGAAAAATATATGGTTTACTGTATTTCTAGAATAATGGTGGGAGACCGTTTTCCTGTGAGATACTTGTGCCGGGCATGCGCATTGGAGAAAAATAGCACATGTGCGAAACGAGGACTGATGGCGCGTAGATTTGGTTGTGTTATGCTTTGTTGTGTGTGTTTTTTTCTTGTTTGTTTGTTTTGTATCTGGTTTTCTGGTGTCCAGTACTACTGTTGAAGATATCATGGAAATTCAACATTAAGCAAGGTAATGTATGGGAAAGCACCATGTTAATATGTGAACTTCGTTCGGTGACAAACAAACCTTTAGCTGTCTATCGTAGCAATCAATGCAGATCACTCCGAAGTGCAAGGATGCAAAACAAAGAAGTTGCACGATTCATCACCTAATGTCCTTAAATTAAGTAATGATGTTTCCTAGCACGAGTGGTTGTGAAGCTAAAATTAGAATCACAATGTTGAAATGTTTTTTTTTTTAAGAAAAGAAACTTTTAGGACAAGTGCTTCGTAATTCACTTAGTATAGCATTACATAAATTGTATTGCATCAACTGGAATTTTTCATGTTATAAAAATGAAAGTATACTGTCACTCATGGGCGCCCGAAAGGGGGGGGGCGGAGCAGGTGGCCGACTCGCTAGCTCACGATAATGTGTTAAATTTCTTAAAAAAAAAAACCAAACGTAATATAGTAACCAGGAAGATAAGCCTCCCTAGAAAATATTCTTCGGGCGCCCATGCTGTTACTACTTTTCCTGAATAAATGAATTCTTATATTTTCTAAAATACGTATTTCTGTAATTGCTGTTTATATCTTTAATTTTGTTCTAAGTACCTACTCTGTTGTCTTGTTAACACATTTGAGCGTTTAATAAATATGCAAAAGTTCTACACTATGAAAATTGGTGACTTTTTTTTTTGAGCATTGATGCCACTGTTACATAATTATACAAACACACAGTTATTAATTTGGGATAGCGGATATTGGATACTATAGGCAGAGTTGTGAGAAGTCATATGGTTTTACACTTGTTTTGTCGTATTTCTGGTTATTGTCAGCTGTGTTGTCAGGTACCTACTTGGCTATCTGCAACCGTAATAATGGAACTAAAGTAATGAATCGCTTATTACAAAATTAGAAGTTTATTAGCCTAGTGGTACTCATAACGAAAAGAAATGCAATGGAACTAGCCTTAACACTGCAACAGTATAGCGATTTGTTAATATCTTAAAAGAACATGGATGTTTGTTCCAACTACATCTTCAATGCGTCCGAAAACTCAGCTATAACATTCAAGAAATACAGTTTTTTTTCTTTTATGTAATATCGATCTCCTCTTCTGGTGTTCTGTTCAATACATAAGAAAATTGGTAATTTTGAAAAGGAAAAGGAATATATGTGGAAGATGATATCAGAACAAGGGATCGATATTACAAGCTAAGAATTAATTTCAACTTATATTCTTATGGATATTATGCACGTCGTAGGTGAGACACTTTCTTCGATTACTTTTGTATTTTCTTTAGTTAATTAGTCTTTAACACCCATGCTTAGAGATTTATGAATTTGTAGTTCTGCGGTGCAAGCAAGTAGTAAATTCAACGGTTGGCAATATAAATCTCGTGCTCCTTGTAGATAACTGGTTTGATAAAATAATCGTAAAATGACGTACTTATGAAAGCGTCGAATGGCCCTTTCCTATGTTGTGAACTGCCATAACGTCGTAATCCAAACAATACGCGGCAGCTCAGTGGTAGAGCGCTCACCTTTGGCGCATGGGGTCCCTGGTTCGACCCCAGATCGCGCCAAATGAACTTTGTGGTCGACAAATACCGTGTACGTGGGTTTTCTCGTGGCTCTTCCGATTCCTCCCACATTATTCATTCCACCATTCTATTCATTTCTCATCATCACCGTTTCCTTTAGCCTAGATGCCATAATTGTAGTACGTAAAACTAAAGGATTTCATTTCATTTCCAAAGAAATAATAATATTAATAAGGAATTATTTATTTCTCTTGGAAAAACAAAGGTTTGTTCACGGAGGAAGTCTGAGTGTAGCTAGTTGTAAATTATAGATATTGTAGAGGATATCAGGCTTAGCGCCTATTTTGAATTCTCCCTGTATGTTGGTATTGTTCTTCAAACAAGAAATTGTAATTATTAAATAATAAAGAAGAGACTTCCCTATGTTGTCAACTCATCCCAATACAAATTCATGCTTACCATTCTCTTCCTAGTTTCCTAACTTCATCAAAACAAACTCACCCACGCCGTTTCAGAAATTAATAAACTTCCCTATTGACCAAGATAATTTTGATGAGCTAGTCACCCACGTGCGGAGCACCAGGAAGAAGCGAAAGGAAGGAAGTAGAACAAAACCAGGGGACACGGGACCCTCGAGGAGAGAAGTGTGTCAGAAGCCGCAAGAAACCCACTTTGGACCCCTGTTGCAATTGAGAGACGGTCGGCACGCCTGGGCCCTCACCATCCACTGCATGACAGAGGTGTTATTCCGAAGAAGCCAGGACATCTGGGAGCTGTTGCCCTGAGGTCGAGAGGTTCTTCACTCTCGAACGTGAGGTCCGGGATCGATACCAGACGGAAACGCACAACGGATTGGAGGATAAGGCTTCACCCGATAATTGAAGAGGCTCATCACATCGAAATGGCTGAGGTACAGTGAAACCCTTTCCTTTCCTAACCTTTGCGTCTCTGTGATTTCTTCTATTAGAAAACAAGCATTTCATTTCATTCATCCCCAATTAATCACTTCAGCGCTGTACTGCTTAGATCCCCACGTACTTTCTTTCTTGCCATGCGAAGTGCTATCCCCACATTCTTTAAGTAAAAACTGATAATTGAGATAAATAACTGTGGTTGTAACCCCACAGTACAGTACAGCAAGATGGTGGAGATGTGGATCTTCACTTTGTGAAGGTTTTTGAGGCCTTTGCCTAACATTTAGTATTTTTTTTCTCCTTATGTAGAAATGCAGCTTCTGTGAGACATTATTATTATAAATTTCGAACCATAAAACTTTTAAATTTATTTTAATCCGACGATTTTTATCATATCATTTTTGTTACAGTTCTGTTACATCAAAACATGTCTTTTTTATTATTTATTTTTTTGAAGTGACGCAAAAATTGGGTTTATTTTAACTTTAATTATGTTGTGTTGATACTGATTTCATATGCATGTTTACTTAGCATTTTCTGCATGTTTCCATTATTAGCTGAACAGTATCTACAACCATTTGATGATCTAAACGGTATTTCCACTACGCAGTACTTTGAACCCATAATTTGTTCATCACCGATTGCCATTCCAGGTACTAGATTTTTTTATACTAATCTTAAAGACAATTTTCATTTATCTACCCCAGTTTCAAGTATTTCTTATTCTTTCACACCGGACAGTTTAAACATGGCCCAGAATAATAGTGAGAATGTAGAAGGTTCATTGACCTCGATTCATACGATAGTTAGGCCCGAACCATTTTATGCTAAATTAGGAGAAGACATCAGGCGGTATTTGCAGAAATACGAGGCTATTGCCTCCATCAATAATTGGACAGGCATAAGAAAAAAGCTAATACTATGTACATTGATGAAGGGTCCGGCTGAATTTTGGATGGACAATACTTCCAAAAAAACCGAATTTGCTAATTGGACTTACGATGAGTTCAAAGCGAAATTAATAGAAGCTTTTGGGAGCAACACCATGCCTCAGTTGACAGAAAGTGAAATGCGTGCTCGCGAAAAAGGAGAAACTGAGAGCATATCTGATTATGTTTATTCTAAATTCAACCTCATTTTGAGGGTAGACCCTCAAGCCCCCCCAGCGAAACAAACACAATTAATCATAGAAGGTTTGCAACCTGAGTATTTTAGGGCCGTTATTCGCAAGGAATATGATTCAGTTGAAAAACTGATATCAGATTTAATAACTGAGGAAAAAACAAAGATTTTATTAGAACGGAAAACCATCGAGAAATACATTAAGCGTAATTCGTCAATATTGCAGTCTTCATTAGTTTCTAGTAATACGAATGTTGACCCGATGAATACGCATTCTTGCTCTCAGCCTACCACACAGTCCAGAGCTGTTGAGAAAAATTCTGCTCAGAAAAATGCTGACGCGCATGTAAACTCTCAGGTCCCTGACTCCAATGCACTGCAGCAAATACAGCAACAGTTAGAGAAACTTTCTTTAAATATTACGTCTCTCACTGCAAATCAAGGTCAATCGACAAACACAGGAAATGCAAGTTCATCTTTTCGTGGTAATAACAAAGGAAGAAGAGGCCGAGGTAGAGGGGGAAACCAAGTTCGCTACTACAACAGCTATGCTCGAAATCAAGGGAGTAATGGTGACAGAGGTAACGCGATTGACAATAACTCGAGTGACCAGGGTTCAAGCCCCGCTGCGGGAACTTCTAAACCACCACGTTCTCCTATTGTCTGTTGGCGCTGCCAAGGATTAAATCATATAGCCCGAGATTGTCGCGCATTTTTAAACGAAGAAACGGAATAGTTGGTCGGGACACAACTATTCGTCATTCTGTGTTACAAGTCCCTATATTTAAGGAATCAGAACTCCCATATATTAATATTAGAGCAGGGAGCGTGTACACTCCATTGTTAATCGACTCAGGATCACAAGTTTCTTGTCTCCCTGAAAATTTAGTTCCTAAAGGAGCAAAGAAAATAGCAATTACTACAAAATTAAAGGGAGTGACGGGCAACACAATTGAAGTATCTCATATTGTTTTTTTGCGTTTCTTCATAGGAAAAAAGAGCTTTACGCATCCGTTCAGAATAATTCCTTGGTTTCCATTTAAGCCTTTGCTTGGTCAGGATTTCTTAACATCCCACAATGTTTTCCTGGATTTTCAAAACAAGATTTTTTCAGTTAATAGATTTGGGAAACCACCTGTAAACCAGCTTCCACGTAATAACAATGAGGGTGTACTTTCTGAAACTTTAAAAGAGAAATTAGCGTCTCTTTCTAAAGCTATTTACACACTTTCTGAACGAATAGTGCTTCCAGCGAAAACGCATACTCGAGTTTCTCTCACTAAACGTTACGATATAGGAGGAAATAAGAATCTTTTAGTGCCAAATATTTCTTTGCAGAATAAATTAGAAATTTTTATTCCTTTTTGTGTGTTGTCACCATCTCAGCCTTGTGTATGGATTACGAATCCTACTATTAAAGACATAACGTTAAACGAGGGTCAAGAAGTAGGGTTAGCCGAAGAATTTGAAGAAATATCAGAGGAAGACTCTGCTTATCTAGTAGGTCAAATTCAGGAGGAATTGTCACCGGAAATTTTAGAAAAAAGAAAACTGTTTGACAGGTCACAAATTCAGGTTAACCCCGAACTTTCTAAAAGTGATAAAGAGAAATTTTATGATCTCGCTTATCGTTATAGTGATATTTTTATGTGGCACGATCAAGATTTTTCTTTTGCTAAAGATTATGAATATCAGATCCAGCTCAAAGACCACACGCCCATTTGCAAACCAGCCCTACCTATACCGTACCATTTGCGCGCTGTAGTTAAAAAACAGCTGGATAATTTATTACAAAGAGAGATCATTTCGAGAACTATATTCTCATGGAACTCACCTATTCTCTTAGTTAAAAAACGAACAGGTGATTATCGTTTTGTTTCTGATTTTCGGGCTGTAAATGTCCAATGTAGGGTGGATTCTTTTCCGATTCCTAGCATGGAGGACGTGTTAAATCGTGTTTCTGGAAAGAAATTTATTACAATGTGTGACCAAAAAGATGCCTTCTTCCAAATCCGCATTACAGAAGTTAGCAAACCAATCACAGCATTCTCTGTTCCGGGGGAGGGATCCTTTCATTATAATGTAGTTCCCCAGGGATTACTTTGTTCTTCTGCGGCGTTGAACCGGCTCATAAAACTGACATTAGCCGATATTCCATCGCTCCATATATTGAATTATCTAGATGACTATTTTATAGTAGCTGACACCATACCGGAAATGTTAGAATTATGCACATTACTTTTTGATGCTTTTCGCAAGCGAGGTTTAAAACTGTCTCCAAAGAAAACCAAGTTTGCACAGACTTTTGTAGTTGTTCTTGGACATAAAGTGAATAAATATGGTATTTCTGTGTCTGACAAAGTGATTGACACTATAAAATGTTACAAACGTCCTAAAACTAAAAAACAACTCAAATCATTTTTCGGCACTTGTAGTTTTGTGAGACGCTTTGTAAAGAATTTCAGTGAAATTTCAGCTCCTCTCTTACAATTACTTAAGCGTGATGCTAAATATAGCTGGAAAAAGCCACAACAGGATGCTTTTGGAAAACTCAAAGAAGCAATAATAAATTCACCAACTTTAATGAACTATCACCCCAACAGACCATTATTTCTGTACACGGATGGATGTAAATCTGGGGTGGGGGCGGTTGCTAAGCAACCAATTGATGATCACCCTGACAGTGAATTAGTTCCTATTGGGTATTGTTCCCGGTCTCTAAACGCCACAGAAAAAAGTTATTCAATATATGAGATTGAGCTTTTTGGGGTGCTATATGCACTACGTTCTTTTCGTTACTGGCTCATAGGAAGACATTTTTTTCTAAAAACGGACTGTACAGCGATCACATTTCTCAAACAATCTAAAAATGTTAGTGGCAAGCTAGCTCGGTGGCTTTCTCAACTGGAGCAATTTGACTTTACAATATCCCATGTCTCAGGAACCGCCAATACAGAAGCCGATAATATCAGTCGTTTTGCTTCCAATAAAAGAGATCTCGAAGATGAAAAGTTAAGTTCAGAGGACCCCTGTGTTTTTTTTCTAGAAGATAACACCGATATTAATATTAGCGAAGCTCAGAGAAAAGATAATGTTCTTAAGCACATTATTGACTGGCTTGAGGGCAAATCTAAAGACAATCAGTATGAAAGACAAGCTTCCTGTTATGAATTGCGTAATAACATTCTTTACAGAAAAAACAAAACACCTATGGGTATGAACTACTTGCTTGCCATTCCTTTGTCATTGCGGGAAACAGTTTTTAAGAAGTGTCATGAGGGGATTTTGGGAGCCAATCACTCTGCTTTTAGTAAAACATATAAATTATTAGTTAACAGTGTATATTTTCCTGACATGAAACGTTTTGTATATAGACGCTGTAGAGAATGTCTTCACTGCCAAATGTTAAAGAAAAGAGTTGGTTTGAGTTATGGTAAGCTGCAAACTCACCCTAGTGTTATGCCCTTTTACTGGCTTTATTTGGACGTAGCTGGGCCTTATTGCACTAACAATATTTTGAAACGCAAATATTTTGTAGTCTGTGTGGATGAAGCCACAAGATTTTGTATAACAGCTAGTATTCCAGACACCACTGCCAATACTTTGGCATCATTCCTTTTTAATGACGTCATTTTAAAATATGAGTTATTTTATGAACTCTGCCTAGACAGGACAGCTGCTTTTACAAGCGCCATATTTAAGGAATTGTGCAATATTTGTGGTGTTACGTTGAAATTTGCAGACGTGAAAGCACATTTTTTATTGGGCTCGCTGAAGTAACAATACGTAATTTGGAACAAAAATTGAAGCTCAACATTGACCCAGATAATTCAGGAAACTGGGTGGAGTTACTTCCCAAGGTTACATTCAGCCATAATATTTCTATTAACACAAGTATGGGATACTCCAGTTTTGAATTACTCCTTGGTTTCAAACCAAGGTTAATACATCAAGCTATTTTTGACACACAGTGTCAATTTCAAGACAACGCAGTCAGGCTTTCTCATCTTAATGATATTCGAGAGCAGGCTGCTGAAAAATTATTCAAAAGGTTCCAAACTTCTGCAAAATCATATGACAAGCGTCATAAACAAGTGCAATTTCAGAAGGGAGATCTTGTTTGGATATATGTAGATAATATGAAACGGGGCCAGACACGTGCTCTCACTGGGAAATACATTGGACCAGGTGAGATACAGGGCAAGAATAACGAAAATAGTTACTTCGTTAAATTCACTACTGGCACAGGAAGATAGAAAATAGACTCCATTACGGTTGACCGTCTTAAGAAATATTACCCTCCGTCGCCTCTGGACGAGTTAGGAGATCACGACCATTAACGTAAGAAGCCTCCCACCAGTGACGATATTGAAGCCAGAGACTCAGCCATTCAAGGAGAGAACGTACCCCCTGAAGAGAACTGTACAGAAGATGAGGAGGAACGGAATCAGCTGTCTCCACGGAATGATGACGAAACAGGCTTACCAACATCTAGGTTTATCATTGAATTCACTGGAAGGAAAGAGGGAGAGGAAGAAAAGATGATCAAACTGACAATTACACGTGCCAAAATATCGTTAATGCCATTTCTATGCTCCATTTACCGGCGCGGGATGTCACAGCCAGACGTACGCTACATAATGCACCTAAAGTTCCTTCAAAATTTGGTGTAAACACTGAGATCAATTCTAATGTAGCTTTGTACCATGGAAGCATTGTAGAACTCCAGGGTGATGCCATTGTAAACCCAAGCAACACGGATTTATTACCCATAGGGGGCGCAGACAGGGCAATACACTTAGCAGCAGGGCCACAATTAACTCAAGAATGTGCACGCATTGGGAAATTAAAAGAAGGTTCGTGCATAATTACAGAAGGCTTCAATCTTCCAGCTAAACACGTAATACACACTTGTGGACCTAAAGGTGAAAATAGCAAATCATTACAGTCTTGTTACGAGAAAAATCTTATTTAGTGTTTTAAACAATGATTTTCGTACAGTTGCATTGCCCACCATTTCAACAGGTGCATTTTTATATCCTAAAACACCAGCTTGTCACATAGCCTTAAGAACTGTGAGAAATTTCTTGGAAGAAAATTTGGATTCCATAGATAAAATTATTTTTTGTGTTTACGATGTACAGAATAAACGAATCTATGAACATTTGATGCATGAATATTTTCCTGTGTAAAAAAAAAAAGCGAGCTTGAGCATATGAGTGAATAAGCTAATCTTATGATTACGACACATTAGTAATGTATAGTGAAGTATTGATACTCTATTTTTGATAATTTTGAAACTACTTTTTAGTTTCTGTGGGATATTTTTAGTCCTTCCATTTGAGTATTATTTATTGTGTTTGAGTAGTGGGTTGCATGACAAGTGTTCTTTGAATATGTTTCATATTCTTTCTTGACCTTTTTGTTGTTTTTTTCACTGTCAGTGAACCTTCAAGGTAACATGGAATATATATATATATATATATATATATATATATATATATATATATATATATATGTACATATTAAACGAAAATAAGGGAAAGAAGCACTCAAATGTTTCTAGTGCTGTATATAGTAGATAATTTTAATATTGTTTTATTATTGCTCATAGCTCTTCACCATGAAGTTAAGAAGTAAACACAGGAATACTGCTTCAAATCTATATTTAATTGTAGAACTAGGCATGATTTCTATTCTAATGTACCACTTTTCTCACTTTCTTGCAGGCAAAATATCTCATTCTGCTTTTTTTGACGATAACTGCTGTCACTACAGTAGCAACTTTAGAATTCAGTATTTCGTCTGGATTTTATTTTAAAAAGTTAAGTAATATGGTCACCTATCAACACTCAGTACCATTAACTTTCAATATCAGTTTTGTGTTCCCGGAGAAATTAAACTCTTCTACGTTGTATAAATTTTTACACTGCAATACACAAAAGTATTATCACATTGATGTATGTAAAGCCGCAGATACACTTAAACAATTACACGATCACATTTTGAAAATTTTTTTGCATATACCGAAACCTATGTTTCATAAGCCGGCACCTAAGAAATCTAAGAGAGCGTTATTGGGTTTTATTGGCAATCTTCTAGGATATTGTTGTGATGTAGCTGAATCATCAACTGTAGATGCTTTGCATCAAATGGAAGAAAAGTTAGAAGAAACTGTATTGCAAGTTAAAAAACAATTAATGAAAAATAACATATTTTTACAGAACTCATCTCAAGAACTTTCAAATTTTCAGGCTCAAATTCAAAACAACTTCCAGAGAATTAGAAATTTTTCCCAACACATTGTAGGACAAGAAAAAAGACTAGGCAAATCTCTTAACATGCTAATTCTAAAGTGACGGCTGAATCGTATGCTTTTATCTCCGAATTTTATGAAATCACGGCACAATTTTTGAAATTTTTGGAAATTTATAAATATGATTTATTAGTAGAAAGCTGTAGAGATGGCAAACTCAATGCCAATACGATACCATATGATGTTCTCGATGCACAACTATTAGCTTTAGAATCTTCTATTATTAAATCTGGGTTCGTTTAGCCATTGATAGAAACCTATTAGAAATTTATTACACCATTTCAACGCTGTTATGTTCTATAACAGAAAATTACATATTTTGCAACTGAAAATTCCTATCCTGGAAAAAGATTCTAGCTTTGAAATTTTCTCTGTAAGAAGTATACCATTCGCAATTAGAAATCAGACATGTGTCGTCAATTTGGAACCTGTTATTGTAGCCGTTCAAAACAAAAAGACTATAATTCCCATAATAGGATCTGATATGCTTGGTTGCCAGTTTCGAACTACTCGCTTATGTAAAATTCCCAACCACGTTATTACAAATTCTCGCCAAACAGAATGTATTACGCATGGATATAGAGGACAAACTGTAAGGGATATTACTTCTACTTGCGATTTTCGATGTGAATCAGTCACAACAGTTCAAATAATGGAATTAGATGACCACCAATACTTATTAACGCACCCTCCAAAATTTGTTACCCTATGGAATAATAGTATCCCAACCAACCTCTCATTACCTGATCACTTGAATTTTGGTGCTGTACAAATAACTCTACCGTGTAACATCAAATTGGAAGTCACTCAGCATCTCTTTGTAAAAACAAATTTTCCCTGCTTCGATAATGATTTATCAAAACCTAAACTTCTACATTTATTTCCGGCAATGATTGTAAACAATGATTTATTTCTCGTTGGACAAAAATTCAAACCCAATGTTTTCTTTAAAGTCAATACATTAGTGAATGGTTTATGGATTTCATCTGTTAGCCACATGAATGTAACACCTTTTTCATTGGTTGAAACATCATTTGAACGTCCTATCTTTGAACATGACTGGTTTGTTCCCGGAATCATTTTTCTTTGGCAATTAATACTCACCATTTACGTAATTTACATTCTCAAACAAAACAAAATGTTAATTCTGCCATTCTGTTCCAAGCTTGTGAGAGCAATGGAATTATCTTCGGCGTTTCAAAGCTTTTTAGGAATTACTGACCTGCTCATCTTTATAACCCTAGTTCTCATGTTATTTGTGTTAATAAAAATCTTCCGATTATTACAAAAGAAACCATCATCTCTTCATCGTACTTTTCCAAGATTTGTGCCTGGTACTGCTAGAAACAACGCCTCGACAGAAACACGCGAGGACTTGCATCACTCCACGCTAGAACTCACTCCGAGAAATATCTCAGCATCGTATTTAAACAATTATATCCCTTATGTGTAACGTATTTTATCTCGTGGTATCCCAGTCATTTAACTAATCTGGAATAGTGCTACTCTTCATATACCGTTACCGAGTAGTCCGCGGTATATCGGACTTTTCAGGCACTTAGTAGAGGAAATGCTACTAACCAAATTAGTTAATCTATATAATTGTATCCTCCCATATTCTAACACTCCCACGAATATCAATTTTAACTAACACAAACTTTTACGAATACCTAAACTTTAGAGAGATTTTACTTTGCATATGTATGATATATACATTATTTATCTTATATGTTATTCATTATTTATAATTTATCTTATTATATTACATATATTCATATATTTATTTTTTATATCACAATTAGGTTAAGGAATCATTTAATTATTGTATATAAGCAAGTTACAACTAATTTTTCTTTCAAATGTCATTTTTCCTTCCCACTTAACCCCTTACTTGTATCTCAGCCATAATCTATATTAATAATCCTATATTAAAATTATTACACTTACCTCCCATTAAGATTGCATAACCACCACACTTCCTGAAGTACTATTAACTAATTCGTTATTATTTTTCTTTCATGTAAAAAAAAAATCTGAATCAGCGCAACCTTGAATTTTATCCTTCTACATCTTCAGTTTCTACGTAGTAATGGGAGCGTCCGCCAGAGGGCAACCTTCGACAACATATTATAATTAATTCATACCTGACCGCCATCTTAAGGACATTGGAGAATTACTACAGCATCTCTGGGTCATCAACACTCTTCTCCAGGAGAACACTCCGAATTTTTTTTTTCAAAATCGTCGTGGAGAAATAGAGCAGGGAGTGTAGAGGATATCAGGCTTAGCGCCTATTTTGAATTCTCCCTGTATGTTGTTATTGTTCTTCAAACAAGAAATTGTAATTATTAAATAATAAAGAAGAGACTTTCCTATGTTGTCACCTCATCCCAATACAAATTCATGCTTACCATTCTCTTCCTAGTTTCCGTAACTTTATCAAAACAAGTTCAGCCACGCCGTTTCAGCAATTAAACTTCCCTATTAACCAAGATAATTGTGATGAGCTAGTCATCCACGTGCGGAGCACCAGGAAGAAGCGAAAGCTAGGAAGTAGAACAAAACCAGGGAACACGGGACCCTCGTGGTGAGAAGTGTAACAGAAGCCGCCAGAGACACACTTTGGACCCCTATTCAGAAGAGTCGTGCTAGCAGCAATTGAGAGACGGTCGGCACGCCTGGGCCCTCACCATCCATTGCATGACAGAGGTGTCATTCCAAAGAGGCCAGGACATCTGGGAGTTGTTGCCCTGAGGTCGAGAGGTTCTTCGCTCTCGAACGTGAGGTCCAAGATCGATACCAGACGGAACCACTCAACGGATTGGAGGATAAGGCTTCACCCAATATTTGAAGAGGCTCATCACATCGAAATGGCTGAGGTACAGTAAACCCTTTCCTTTCCTAACCTTTGCGTCTCTGTGATTTCTTCTATTAGAAAACATGCATTTCATTTCACTCATCCCCAATTAATTACTTCAGCGCTGTACTGCTCAGATCCCCACGTACTTTCTCTCTTGCCATGCGAAGTGCTATCCCCACATTGTTTTAGTAAAGAACTGATGATTGAGCAAATAACTGTGGCTGTAACCCCACAGTACAATACAGCAAGAATATGGCATTTAGGTCATGGAATTCTTATCTAACTATAGAATATACTATAAGAAAGCTATTTAGTTAGAAAAATCATGAAGATGAAAAAAGCCAAAATTTCCAAAATTCTCGTTTTTTTTCAAAAAGCCGGCTTTTTATGTGAAAAAAACCGATTCAAAAAAGCCGGCTCTTTTCATCTCTAGTGAAATGTCTTCGGAGGACATGAAATATCGTGCGCGGATCTCGCTTTGAAACACGAAGACAATTTGAATGCTGTAGAATTATGTGTACTCGACGTACTCGACATGATTACCGAAAATGGCCTTCAAAGTGTTTGTCCAAACTGCTCAGTGGCTCTTAGAACTTTTCTTATCCTTCCATATAGTGTGGCAACTTGTGAAAGAAGTTTCAGCAAATTAAAACTCATTAAAAGATATTTACGTTCATCGATGAGACAGGAAAGGGTCTCAGACTCGGTAACGTTAGTTCTAGAGAACAAGATTGCTCTATAATCTTGTGAAAAAATTATTGAGACTTTGTATAAAAGCCAAAACAAGAAAAAAAATATTTTTCTGAGCGCATGTTACCAAACGAGGAGGGAATTATATTCTATTCATTGTTATTATATTCATTGTTACACATAAATGGATGTCAAACGTGTGTAAATATCTACCTTAAACTTTAGCATAGTATTAGAAGAAATGTTTACACACAGGTCGAGGGCCCATACCGGTACATAGAGTGAAGCCAATATACAGATGTGAGGAAAAGGCAATATAGATATGTAAAAAGCCAATATACACATGAGAAAAATCAATATCACTTGAGAACTGTCTATATACACAGTTATCTATATACAGATGGAAGACTCGCACATAGAGTGAAGGCAAGCACACAACCGGAAAGCTAATATACACACAAAGGAGGAATCATAAAGCAAGTCAATGAAGAAGAATTTCCTGAGCCAACAGAAGAAGAGGTAATGGCAGATTATCAAGTTAAGTTTCCGTATTTATGGAAAAATGTTTCTAAATATAGAGATAACCAAGGAAGTTTTTTCACCCAGCACATTCGCGTCAATATATCACCTAAGACGTAGCTGGAAGAATAGTCCCCATCAGTATCGACGACCTTGTGGCAACGTTGTGGAAGGCCATCAATTCCATCAAGATAGAACTTAGTGAGCCGTGAAGCGAACGAGTTATCAAGTGCATTTTGCATCTTTACTAGGGTTCTTCTAAGGAGAATGTACAAGGAATGGAACAGGTGATAATTAGACGAAGCAATGTCAGGGGAGTGTAGAGGATGCAATAGTGTTTCGAATCCAAGGTGTAGAATGTTGTCCCGGGTCATCCTAGCCACGTGGGGCTTAGCGTTGTCCAGTAACAGAAACACCCCTCTGCAATTCAGAAGTGATGACTCCAAAGTTTTGAGTTTTTCTTCAGCACGGTTTAACTGCTGACAGTACACAATTGCATTGATGCTCTGACCAGCTGGTAGTAGTTCCCGATGCACAATGCTGCGAACAATCCACCAAACACACAAGATGACCTTCTGGTGCAGTGCTGGTTTCGTTTCTTTTGGAACCGGTTCATGGGATGCTAACCAGTAATGATGGAGCCATGAAACTTCCTAGAGAACTCACTTCTCATCACATGTCAACACGCTGTCCAGAAATGGCTCCTTCCTCAGACGAGACAGCAAAGAAGCACAGGTGTCTGCTCGCTTTCCTTCTCGCCAGAATCAAATCGTGTGGGACTCATCGACACAACTTGTAGTGGCTCTCAGGTTGATGGAGGTGCGGCCGAATAGTTTCTCCACTCATACTGAATTGTAGTCCCCGTTCCTCACATGTCTGGTCACGGTTTGCCTCAATTGTTGCCTGAAGATCTTCATTTTGTTCGTGTTCGTTTTCCTGTACACGGTGGGTCTTCGAGCGTTTCGTCACCGTTCTTAAGCTTGTTAAACCACCCCTGCACTGCTCACGTAGTCACGACACCCTGCCCAAAGGCCTTGCATATCCTCCGTCCCGCTGCAGCGGCGTTTACCCCAGTTTGAAGTCGTACAGCATACGTCCACCTAATTTTCAACAAAAACTATAATAAAATATAAAATCATCAATTTATACTTAAACGTTACTCATTTTATGTTCTGTTACGTTACATCGAGGGTGTGAGTACGAAGGAGGAACCACAA
Organism: Thermobia domestica; assembly: GCF_964235325.1. NCBI lineage: Eukaryota > Metazoa > Arthropoda > Insecta > Zygentoma > Lepismatidae > Thermobia > Thermobia domestica. Next base: position 377,714,498 of record NC_137454.1, read on the forward strand.
TTACATATGGAAATCCATTATTAACCTACAGGTAAGACTGGCGGGCCGCGCGGAGCACGGTTGTGGGTAGTTAGTCGGTAGTTCGGAGTTGAAACGGAAGAACGAACGAAGCGAGAAGCCGAAGTAAGGTGAGAACGCACTACTAGGTTACTTAGGTTAGGTTATATCTACTTCCCACTTACCTTAGTAGTTCGACTGTTGGTGGTCTTTGTTTTTTCATTCATTAACCCATGAATTTTATACATAATCAAAAGATTAACCTCATTATCAAGATCATGTTTTACAAATCTTAGTACTGTCAACTCACATCCAGCGCAAAGACCCTGTACAGTTGCGGGCATGTTTACTCGAAAATTATTCACAATCCAATTGTCCTGAACCTAGAGACAAGACGTTCCCTCTACTTGCGAATTAGTCCCGTCTTTATAACCGCTTATCAAAAGATATTACACCTAAATTACGCTTTACGTACATCTTATCAAGCACACAAGCAATCAAATATCCATTTCGTCTAGGTAAATTTTCAAAATTTTTATAAGAACGGACGGGCAACTTCGCAAGTTAACCCTAAACAAGAGCCTAAGTAAAGTTTAATTTTCTTATTTCACAGTACATCATCTCTCATTTTTGATCTTAATGTTTATAGATATTTCCCATTAACTTTACCGCTCCGTTTAGAGTGATGATATTGTATATTTCTGACCCCCTTCAATATTCATTACTGATAGTTGTTTTTTTTTTTTTTTTTTTTTTTTAAGAAAATATTGACTCTTGTACAAAGAAACTGCTAAGAATGTGTTGTTCTGGGCTTAGTAAAATGAGTTTAATTGTTATTATTGTGAAAATGCAGCCTGTGCGCTTACCTTATTTATCCTTTGGGTCTGGTAAACAAATAAATTTAGTAACAAAGTAGATTTATTCTTTCTATTTTCATTTGCGTACGCACTGACAATTAATCCCGATTCCTCTAAGTGGGATTGATTGCACATTTCTGGCCCCCTATTTAGTATACAGTGGTAACAACCATGCACTTGAAGAAAATGTTGACAATTGTGAAAAGAAATGAAATAAAGCAAACTACTGGAATCATTTTCTTTTTTACAAGGGTCATATTTTCTTCAAGTGCATGGTTGCTGCCACTGTATTTAAAATAATTATTCATTATGATGGAAAGTTTAATCATGTCTAACGGACATTAAATGTAGCAACGGAAACTTAATTGTCTTACAAAATGTTTCTTTTTGATAAATTTCGAATAAGTTTGTAGTGTTTAATTAGCTTGAATATACCTAGGTATACAGTTGTATTTCATAGTGCAGGATATATATATATATATATATATATATATATATATATATATGGTAAACGCCCCTGAATTCGACAGGTACCCGGATTCGACATACCTGTGCTTAAATGTTGTGAAATAAGCGTAAGATGTCATCCCTGCAATCGTGCATAGAAGTGGCAACATTATGGGAGTGTCTTTTCTCGTGTCAAAAGCACGGTTACAGTATATGAGTCATATGTATGGAGAAAAGAAGTACATTGTTGTGTGTGTGACACACTCTTCGAGAGAAAACACATAATCTTAAAGAAAACATAAGACTGCAAGTTATTTTGCTAGGATTTTTATTAAAGTTAGGTTTGATTCAAGCAAATAGTAGTACTTTAATGTTGTAAAGGAGTTTCAATCAGTGCATTTTGTGTTCTTCTGTGAGGACAAAGGTTGTGATGTAACATGAAGGGGGGTGGGGTTCTCGGAAACACGAGCCTTTATTCGTAACGTGAACTGGATTTCGACAAGGTTGTCGAATTCATGCTCAGTAGTGCAAATATAATTTTAACTGAATATCTAAACGTACAAGTATGTTCAAAGTCTTTCATAAAGCTATTTGTTGCATAATTCTCCGGTACTTGTAATCTCAGTTCGACATGTGATGTCGAAATCAGGTTCCAGCATGTCGAATTGAGGATCATCGAAGTAACTACTCAGTTCATAAAATTGATGTTGTGTTCTTTTGCCCGTCTGATTATTTCTGCATAATAATAAAACAATATTTGAAGCTGAGAAGATATTACTATTACTAATAATGCAGACTTAATGTTTTACATGGTTATAATTGAAGGTGTCGAATTGAGGTACCGCAACTGTCGAAACCAGGTGAAGTGTGTCGAATTCGGGTTCTATTGGCGAGTTCCAGTTTCATAAAAATTTCTAACATTAACATTTGAGGATTGAAGTGACTTTTAGTGTTAGTAGGGACTGTACAGTTCAAGGGAAAAAAATGGCCAACACCGACCAATATTATGGTCACAATAGGCGATTGATTTTTTTAAAATGTCCTTAACCTGTCGAAATCCGGTGCGTTTACCTTATATATATTTGTAACCCTCGCACTATGAAATATTCACTAGTAATATATATATATATATATCACTTTACATTATATTCACTAGTAATATCATTAATTTTCAGTACTTTCTAGTTATTGCCCTAGGACATTTTATTATTGTAGCGATCTGGCTTTTACAGATAGCAGTATTACATGTGGGAATAATAAAACATATAATTTAATTCTAATTCGTGTAGTTAGTAAAAACTATTTAATAAAATTTACGTTTTTGGTACGGGCCTGCTGTGGACGATGGACCTCCATATGTGAGACAATATGTTGGAAGATGTAAAAAAAAAGAAATTAGGTTTTACGTATTGTAAATGACGTGGTGTTTGTTGCGCTGCACAATATCAAATAAAAATTAAAAGATTGTGGGAAATTTGAATTAAAGCTGAAGAGAATATGGCCTGAAAATAAATATTAGACAAAAGCAAGTAAGATTGAAATCCACGACTGAATATTAAATATCGAGAGAAAAGGAGAAAATGTAGAAGAGGTGACTTGGCTTTCAATAAATATGTAGTATTATTAACGAAAATATTAAGGGTGTACATGAGAAGAAAGCAAGGATAGAAATATGGAAAATGCATTTGAGAAGAGGTTTTAAAAATGTACCTCATTTGGTAAAGTGTTAAGAAACGAACCCTCATAAATTATTTCTTGTGGAATATTGTTCTTTATGGGGAACGAAAATGGTCCCTAAACAAAACCAACGAAATGAAAGATGGAGGGTTTCGAAACCACAGTGTGAGGAAGGGTTGAAAACATTATTTGGGATAGAAGAAAAAGGAATACATAACTCTTAGGATTAATCGTTGAGGAAGACAATGTTTTAAAATCAGGAAGAGAATTTTTTTAGAACACTCACTGAGAAATGTCAAGAATAGGGGAAGAAAAAAGAGGGAGAAGCGGGGAAATCTAGAATTTAAAGATAATAAAAAGGAAATGGTTTCGTCTAAAAATCATTTTTAAAATTATCCTTGTTACCATCTTTAATTGTTCTCGAGGTTTTCTATACCATATTCAAACAGTTCTACGAGTATTAGTTTTCTATATTTGAACTACTTTTTATTATGAAAAACTACCTTTTTTTTTAATAATTCACAGGTAGAAGAAATATTCCACAATCATACTAGTGAAATACCAAATTTCCTTAAAGTGGAAAAAACTAGTCCTTAATTGATTTTCAGCGAATTCTGATTATTAACGCACACTCCACTTAGCTTCAGGGGCCCACCAAGGGCCGGGCAACCCCGGCAACTGCCCGGGACGCCACAATCAGAGGGACGCCAAAACGAGCCTCAAAAGTAGATTTTATAATGTGTTTTCTTCCCTTTTTATTTTATATTCTTGTAAAGTAGCGTTAATTACATATTCTTTTTCCATTCCACCATGGTAGAAGAAAGTTTCATAGTCCTACGGGGGCTGTATCGACAAATGGAGACATAGCATGTAGAAAGAAGAGTGGAGCTAGAGTTGGTATTGTTTATAGGGGCAATGTTCTTTGCGAACTTTCCCAGGCAATGAACGGATTGGATTTTAAATATGTTGCTCTTTTAAAGTGGTAGTGGAGGAGTACAGTATATACTGCACTTACTTTTGATTTTTTAGAAGCGACACTGGCACACCAAACTGTCCGAATTTGTTGAAAGTAATGTCTAGGAGAGGTTATTGTTTCGTTATGTACGTTCGTAATGTATTTAAAATTGTTTCATTTTCAGTAATAGTGCAATTTAACATTTATTAAGTTTTTCTTAAATTTTGTTGTGTTATTAACTAACTTTCCAGAGGCCAAAGGTTGCAAAATTAAGAAAATTTGTGTAAATTCTTCTAGATTTTAAGGTAGAGTTTTTATGGAAGAAAAAGATATGGACGCTTTCTCATGAAGTTCGCTACATTGACTTTGAAATGGTTTCCTTACTTGTCAAACTTACGAAAGTTAGAGGATTGCTAATATCTACTTGACGAAACCTGTTATTAAGCTTTAGTCTTGTAACAGTTTTCAGTAGCTTGGAGCGTTTTGCACTTTTGTTGGAAATTCGATGACAGCTAGTGCAGAAAAGGAGCCATTAGTGGCACCGACCTTACTGATCTTTTTTCTTTTTGGACAACCCCTTACTCTGCCTAACGTACTTAAGTTTTCTTAAGTGTTTGGTCAGGCAACCCGCACAACACCGATGAAAGAAGAGCTACTTGTGGTCGTTTTCAGAGTTGCCTAATGACTATAATACAATAATTTTATTAAACGAAACTTGTAGCAATGCCAGTAAATAATTTTAAAATGTTTACGAGTCAAAGTACAGCCATATTAGCTGAGTTGTTGGAATTAATGTCCAGATTTTGTTTGAAATGCCACGTTAACGATGATTTATAGGCATAGCCCTTGATATAACACGATTTTCTTTGTGCATCTGTTCGCTTATTTTGCTCTATACGCAAAATAACCCAGAACTCACCACGGGAGGTGGTTGAACATCGAGTTCCGCCTACCTACCCACCCAATAGGCATACGTTGACACTTGGCCTTAGGTCACAAAGTTCTTCTTGGTCTCGAATCGGGGCGGTCTTGTTCAAGACTTCAGTTTGGCTCTAACCTCTAGCGTTCTGACCGCACTTCTTCAACGCTGCCTCGGACACCAGCTTCACTGTGCGTCCACAGCTTGTCTATAGCAAGGGAATATTGTTGTTAGAATAGCTGAAGTTCGGATGTTTTCTTCAAGCTGATGATCCGTTATGTTTCGTGTGATTGGCGGCTCTTTCAGACATTTAGGCCAATTAATCTTATCGTAGTAATTTTCAGCTGCAAAATTTATTTCGGAACAATGAAGTTACGTGGGCGGCTTGATCCCGGAGTCTTCTGGGTGCGGCACTTTTTTATCCTTCTCCAGCCTAATGTTCGAATATGCGGATTTTCATCTGATGTCATCGGTATCAGCAGGTTCTCATAATGTGCGTTAATGTCCGTTTGGTAGAACAGAATGAACTATGTGTTGCAGATTTTTTGGCAGAAAACGTGATAGCTTAACTATGCTAAACAGATGCATGGCGCCCATTTCGCATGAAGGATTTCACCGTATTGAAAACCTGACGGGAGCGTATACTTTAACAATGTACTGGCAAAGTAGACACAAACTTGAACTAGGTTTATCAGTACTGATGTGGTGGTGAAGCATCCTACAGGCCAATGTAAGTCATCGTGAATGTGATAATGGTTCTGGTTTTCTATTTGCTAGACCGGTAGTACACATTCCTGTAGCAACAGCCTTACAAATTTCAAAGAGATAATTCTGGTCGCTGTTTGAACCATCTTTTTTTCCAGTTTAGACATCCATTCAACGTGAAAGGTGTAAAGGAGTCGATCGGCGAACGTTCACAATTCTTTAATTTCTTTCCGATGGGGCCGGAATGAGCGTTGGGTCCGGTCTTCCCACCATCCAATTCGGTAACCAGATGTCGAAATGGCAAATGAGATGCTGCAGTTTCTTTCCTAGATATCTTTGTATCTGACTTATCACACCGTTATCCCATCCTGTGTTCATGGCTTCACCATCGCTGCCGATTGCCTCAAGACTTGACACGTCGTACTGGTTCTTGTCTAAAAGCTCCAATATAGAGTCGGCAATGTACTTGCCAGTGCCTGACTTAGGTATGGCTTTACCCAAGTATTCTGAACCGGGCTCCGATAGAACTGCGATATGCTTTTCTGTAACCTCCCGTCTTCGTAGTTTGCCTTTAATTTTTTCTTGCACAAGAGTTGCATCATTTTTCCCGTCGAATTAGATACTTGTAATCGCCCGGCCTAGGTGAGTCTTTCCTTTTTGGATTTTCTCACGCAGTTTATCTTTTCCTCTTCGTACCTTAGATCTGTCAACAACAAGATTTTTGTCCTCTGGCATTATGAGTCTCGCGTCCTAAAGTACGGAAGAAGCGATCAAAGGAACCTGTCTGTCTGATGCTCCAGTTCTAAACGTTGGCTCCGCTGCATTTTGAAGACAGATGCGCTTTAGGCTATGTTTCCTTCTTGGTCGCGCCTCGAAGTCAGATCCCGGCGTGCTTCCCGATTCAACAGCTTCGCTGGATTCCCCGGACGACGCCAGTATCTTTCGCCTGTGCCTATCCCTAATGCCACTAGTTGATGGACCTGTTTCAACACTTCCAGCGTCTTTCTTTGTTGTTTGCCTCTTAAATCTGCTCACTTTACTTGAAAACATCTTTGACAGAGATTTGCTTGTTTGGACGTCAATGTTACCAATGCTCATATTCCGTGATATTTCTGGTCCAAAAGAAACTTGAATTCTCGTTTTGGAATCTTGCGTGTCCTCTCACAGTTGCAATCTTCGGCGGTCTTACATTTGCAAGACGCAATATCAAAAAGAGACTTTCCGCGTGTGCAACAAAACCTGCACGAAGTGTTGCTTATTGTCCTTGTCGACTGAAATGTTTTTCCTTGGTGAGACACTTATTATAAAATGTTTTCAGCATGTCAAAAACTCTCTTTTCTGAAACCACAGGAGTGCTTGCTTTACGCCAAATATGTACAACTCTTTGTCCAACTAGTTTACAAATATCAGTCACTGGTAATTTAGTTACGCTTTCGTCACCACTTAAACCACTTCCAAACCAATGATAATGTCGCATAACGCCAGCCATACCTGGGTAACTGCACTTCAATCATTTCACTTGGAGAGCCAAATAAGCCTCATTTCACACTTTCCCACGTTAGTCTTCTGTGAGGCTTTTTCTTCATCTTGCTTTCCATTGCTTTCGAACTTGGAAACCAAAGTATGTCTTTGAATCGTATCTGTTTCTGAATCGTATCTCACTAAGACGACTGTAACTTTAGGTACAATGCGCAAACTCTCTGCCTAAACAGAAACAGTAGCGAAGTAAAACCGTTAAAGCTAAAGCTGCAATAAACTGGCCTGTTGGATTCGTTGGCCGAAGTACGCAATATTTATACCACCGCCGAACTTCGCGCGAGAATATTCTAGAAACGTCGGCGTAGGTTCTGGAACCAACGAGGCGAGCGGGATGTGCGCGAATCTTCTGGGCGGAGTCGGATGTTGCGACGACGCTCGAAGAGCATGACCAAAGTAAGCAACCTCGAAGTTGTGTAGCCTGCCTCTAGATGAATTTTGCTGTCGGTGTACATAACAAGCGAATAGTTGCCAAAAACTCGTGTTATATCAAGAGCTATGCCTATAATCATCGTTTACGTGGCATTCCAAAGAAAATCTGAACATGGCTGCACTTTGACGCATATACATTTTAAAAGTATTCACTGACATTTCTACAAGTTTCTTTTAATAAAATAATTGTATTATAGCCATCAGGTAACTGCAAAAACGACCAGAAGTAATTTTGGTGTAGTGCCATCAGGTAACTGCAAAAACGACTAGAAGTAGTGTCATTGATGTTGTGCGAGTTTCCTAAAACACACTTAAAAAACTTTAAGTCTTTTGGGGCAGGGTGAGCGTTGTCCAAGAAACTGAAAAAATCAGTAATTCAACTTTTGTACAATTTTATGCATGCTAAGGACATCAATCACTAGGACCTACATAAAAAGGGTTGTTTAAATTGCTGTGTGTAAAAACGTTCAACATACGTGAAATGTATTTTTTGGTATCTCACGTTATTAGAATTGATTGTTACATAGTCGGATATATGGAAGAATGACTCTTGATTTTATTGATATAACAAAAAAAAACTTACAATATAGCGTAACCATGTCACCATTAGTAGTATTTAATAAACGCTGTTCGATATTGTTTTTGTCTATACATATCGATGCATAAATAATAATAATAAAAGAGCACATTGTAATTGATACAATATGTTTATTTTTAAATATTAAATATGCCTATATCATGTATTTGAGTACTTTTTCTTTATGAAAAATTAGTTTAAATATTAGAATCTCTGTAAAAAAAATGTAAAATATAGGCTAGAAATAGGGGCGCCAAAAAGTAACTTTGCCTGGGTGAAAATTTTGCTTTGGTTGGCCGCTGCTTAGCTTCGTTATCAAATTGTTAGGTCTAAACCCGAAATTTGCTTTATTATAACTCGGAAAGACAAATCTCCACTTGGTCAAGTTTCAAATGCTGATGGATCTTATCAACCTTAACAAGTATATGAAATATTGTTTTGTCCAGGCATTGTATTCTTGAGTTATTTGCTATCAAGCTTTAGGTTTTCACTCAACTACGTTTGTTCCTCAAACTCAATGACAGGTAACTCAAGAACCAAAGATATTACACTTTTATATTTCGTAAGCTTATTGGCTGATTTGGATTACCACAATACCAAAGTTGATCAAAATCAGATGAGTTTCATCAATTCTGTTTTAGTGAAATTTCATGTTTTCATTAACCCTGCAACAGGCGCACGGATTTTTGTGACATGGATAGTCGCGCCGGCTACCACTGTAGAACATTTGTTTTTATTTTATTGTATTGGCTAGTTTGTTAATATTTTTATCTTTCTTGTAGATAATGTATTTATAAACTGTTTTAAGGGTCTTATACCCAATTTGAGAAATATGTTTATTTTGAAAGCTATGTATATACAAAGATCAACGCCATTCATTTTTCAAAAGTAATACACGAATAGGACTGTAAAAGTTATTTGTGTTAAGCAATAAATGCACCACTATGGTTCATTTCGAACTTTTCTTCATCGTAAACATATAGGTCGGAATTCTTTAAAAAATACGCATTATTTTATAAAAATTTTATAAACAAAGCTTACAGATAAACGTATTATCGACAAAACATATACCTTTTCAGCGAAATATTTTTTTTATGATTTCTTGCTATCAAAATTTTGATTACGACTTTGCATAATGATACATGTGCTATTTACACTCATATATATTTTTGTTTTTCTGTTTTCCTATTCAAGATCCTCGAAGCATATTCTGCACACAAGTGATTGAGTGGTCAATACACACTTTCCTTCAAGCATTGACCACTCATCAAAAGCATCAAAATGCCAAGAACGGCACGTATTTCAGTCTCGTCTGTAAGTTTTGGATCATGGTCACGTACAAATCTCTTTCTAACACTGTCAATGTAAATATTGCTACAATCAACTGAAAGTCTGAAAAAGTTTGCATCTAAAAACAATTCTAGATATTCAAATTACGACAACGCAGACCTGACCTCATCTTTAGGTCCAGGAAAACGAAGCAAAATATCATGAGCACGAGTACAAATATTACGAGCAGGTGTTTTTTTTTTAAATCTGAAATTGTCTTTTGCTACATAATAATTTACTTCAGAACTGTATTTATTATCACTATCATCAACAGGTATCAGTGATTCCTGCTACCTGGAATTCTCAGTAACATCTTCTGAATTTTTACTATTTCAGTGTCCGAAAAATGCAGTCTTCCGTCTCAAAATTTTCTTCACCATCACTATCGCAATCTAGAAAACATTCCTCATCAGAACTGGCATTTTGCAAACTCTTTGACCATATGATCAACACTCAAGCTATGATGAAAACACTTTCGACGTTTTGGAACACTTATGACGGCAATAGTCGCGCGGGCTACAGATGTAGCCCATGAAACTTTCAAGCAGAATAACAAGAGCTCTTTTCGATTTTACGTTCGACCACACACTAAACACGAAGAATGATAGTTGATAGAAAGGTACACAGACACCCTTTGTGTTAGCAACTCGAATTACTTTGCTGCAAGGAAAACGAAAACGTCGCGTATTGCAGGGTTAAGCTCGATTCCAACTTCGATGACCAATAACCCGAAAACTAAGCATCCGTACACCATAATATTTTGCAACAGGATCATATGTAAAAGCTCATAAACATTATCACATTGCTAAGTGTGGTCAAGACGAGATGGGTATTGTCAATTGCAATGTAGTGTAGTTTCTTCATTGGTCTACCTTCAAGCCCACATATGATGATAAATTACTCGAGAACTAATGGTCAGTGCAGCATATTCTTTCATATGCGTACAGGGCCCGTCAAGCTCTTCTCACTATCTCAATTTTAGAGCTTATCAGTTGAATATATATATAATTGTTGCAATGAATTTATTTAAAACAACCAGCAGATGAAAGACGAATAGTGAGATAATATTTGATTCAAATATTGGCTTATTTATATAAGTAAGAATTTACACTACAAACCAAAAAAGAATTAACTCAATCTAGGCCAATCAATAAAGGATGACTTAGGGTCGAATAAGGGAAAAAAATGATGGAAAGCTGGAACAAACTTTCTTTCCTTTATATAAGTGTCCGTAACAACATACTAATTTTTCACCACTCCACCAACCCGGATTTGGCCCCCATCTTGGAAAAATGACGCCGAAATTAGTTTTTTTGTAAATACGTCGCATGGAAAGCATTTTAGAGCAAAACATGTTATTACAAAAAATAATCTACATTAAGTTCTCTACAAGAAATGTTCTCTTTATTTTTTCCCTAGGATGAACCGTTTAGATGTTACAGGCATGGCAAATTACGCAGTTTCTTTCAGCATCGCTTACTAGCAGAATCTTAACGGAAATTTTCTGATACTGTTTGTTTTAGTGATTTTTCTTGTATAAAATATAAATTAATATATTTTTCAGTCATTGCAGGTGTGACTAAGAATAAGTAATCAGGTATAATAGATCATCTATGTTGAACATATCAGCTGAAAAATGTTTTATCTGTGAGAAACTTCTCGGTGAGGGCGTTACATGTATAGTTAAAGAAAAGGGGCTGAAAACATTAGTAGACTGCAGTATTAAAGTGAAAGATGGAAACGAATGTCAACTTAAGGGACTGAGAAGTGTTTTACTTCATGAAAATAGTACAAAAGTTTACACAAAAACAAGAAGTAGCAAAGCGTTGCTATCACAACATACTTCGTCACCTACGCCGATAACCCTTAGGTGAGAAGTACTAAAATTTAAATTTTCAAGAAGCTGAGTGTTTTGTAGACAATGTACATCAGATGAATTTTAAAGAGACAGAGTAAAAAGATTGTGATTTTTTCCTGCTAGCCAGAAGGGCTAGCCACCTTTAAGAGGGTAATGCCCTCTGTTAGGAATGAGATGCAGTGATAAAATAGGTTAAGGTTACTGTTGTTGAGCTAAGTATTTCATTAAATATTTATTAACTTCAAATTGTCAAAATGAATGAAACATGGTGACTTAAGGAACTTTGATCCTTAACATTTAGTGAGATGAAAAAACAAAGTTAAATATACAAAATAACACAATGATTAGAAATACGTGAAAACGTGCATTGAAAAATGTGCCTTAAATATAAGAATAGAAATAATATTACAAAACATTTTTAAAATATTCCAATAAGCATGAAAGATGAGGCGAAGTGCAGTACACAATACAACACTTTAGGCGATGTTAGTGAGACAAATGAGCTTATTCTTCAGCCTAGGGGCTGCTCTAGGCGCTGATGAGAACATGGGGAGCCCAAATTAATAAACAAAGGTTGTTACTGTGCGGGAAATGATGGATGGATGAGAGGAAGATGATCGTGAACAACATATTCTGATGTCAATCGCAAAGTTGGGTCTGGTGGTTGAAGCGTGTAGTGATATAATGTAAACAGTAGAGACAGTGGTGGATAATATTAGGTGTAAAGTGTGGGATGAACTGCTAAATAATGCATTGCATCTTGAAGTAATGGGTGGCGAGTTTGAAAGCGTTTAGAGATATATGTTAGCCGCAGTTTTTCGAGGTGAAATTTCAGAATTGGAAACGTAATATGGCGGTAAAGTTCCTGCGTAGGGCTAGGGAGCTTAATTCGATAGGCTGTACGGAAAGCGTGGCGTTCTAAGATGAAAAGTTTATGATAGTATTGAGGTCGGGCGGCTATCCAGGCAGTGAAACCATATGTCAAAACTGGTCGGAGAAAAACCTTGTAGGTGTTGAGGATTGTGTGTGGCTTCAGACCCCATGTAGTACCAGTAAGACGTTTCAAAATATTGATGCGATTATAGGCTTTAGTAGAGACTGTTTTCACATGTTGCGACCAGGTAAGAGGCGATCAAAGGCAATTCCCAGATACGTTACTGTATTTTTGTCCTGAAGCGGCACTTGATCAACGTTCAGAGATAAGCGACGTGGGTTTCTGCGCACTTTGGAAGAGCGTCGTGGAGGTAAGAAGACCATGGCCTGCGTTTTTATTGCATTAATAGTAAGTCTTCAGTGATTACACCAGTTACTGAAACCATCGATAGCAAGCTGGAGAACGGTACTGATCTGTTGGGTAAAGTTTCCGAGTCCAAGGAAAGAAGTGTCATCGGCATATTGAAAAAGATGAACGGCATGTCACAGACGTACAAGATGTAGAGTAAAGGTGATAATGCAGACTCTAGTGGCACTCCAGTAAGTAGAAAGATCGGATGCGATAAACAGTCATGAATGGATATGTAGGCGAGACGGTTGGTAATGAAATTGTATATTAGGCGGATGTAGCACATGGGGAGTCGAGACTGAAGAAGTTTGTGTATTAGCCTTTAGCCTTTATATTAAAGTCCCAGACTTTATCAAACGCCTTCTCTAAGTCAAATAGGACTAGACAGAATGGTTTTGCAGAATTGTAATGTTGAGTAATAAGTGATGTGAGTCTTAAACGCTGATCGTTAATAGGAAAAGAGGGTCTAAAACAGGCTTGTGTGATAGGAATTAAGCTGCGATCGTTTAGGTAGATATGTAGGCGCTTGACCACGATGCACTCCAGGATCTTACTGAAAGTCGAAGTTAGTTGAATAGGACGATATGATGAAACGCTCTGGGGTGGTTTGTTTAGTTTTAGAAACATAAGTGTCTTAGAGATTTTCCATGTTAAAGGAAAGGAGCCTGTGCGCAAGATATAGGTATACATTTTAGCGAGGAGGAGTAATAACAAAGCTGGACACTCTTTGATATGGCGGTATGTTATATTATCTAGACCTCGTGTAGTATTTCGTTTATTGTGAAGAACCTGAGAGATCTCGTGAACGCTAATAGGGTTAGATCTGGCTGTGTCTGGCGGTAAGAGATGGGCGGCGTTTGGTTGAAGGTGCGGTGTGGACGTGTTAAGCCTATCTGCAGCGACTAGAATATTGCCGGATGATGGTGTGAAAATCTCTTGCAAGTGATCTGCGAAAGCGTTTGCCTTATCACTATTAGTGGAAATAGGTGTGTCGCCTTGGAGAATCGGATAGGGTGTGCTAGTAAATTTGCCACATAATACATTGAAACGGTTCCAAAATTCGGTTGGATGAGAAGTCTCGGATAGATTATTGCACGTGTTTACCCATTTTCGAAGTTTATACGCTTTAATGTAGTTGTGAACTTTACGTTGTAGTTGGTGATGATGACGGAGTGCTTCATGGTTGCGAGAGCGAGGATCATCTCGATAAAGCTGGCGTGTGTTGGATCAGCGTGTGATATTGCGGCTGAAGTTTAGGCTGATATGGACGGGATTTGGTGGTTGGAATATATAAATGACTGGCCTCTTGAATAGCTGAGGTAATAGTATGAACGACGCAGTACACACAAAGTTTAAATCTACACCCGTATGTGGTTCAGTAAGATGATCTGTCAGGTGAGAGATATGTGTGCGATAGTCATCCCAGTTGGCCTTATCGTAACAGACGCTTAAGGGGAGTGGTGTAGATGAGATATGCCTGGTGGTAGTATTTGGCTGATACGTGAGTTTTATTGAGGCATGATCACTTCCCAACAGATCAAGAATATCTAGCGTGCAATGTGAAACGAGGTTTGCGGAGGTTATGACTATGTCAGGCTTGGAGTTGGAAATGGGACGCGTTGCTTGTGGAAGATCAAGTATGATTCCAGTGGTATTGGACGTAATGAAGTTAACAAAATTTGTCCTTTCGCCATCGGTGCGGCTATTCATATTCAAATCAGCCATGATAATGTACGTCTTATAAGTATTGGATATGTATTGTACGAAATACTCTGGTAGATGATGATTGGGTCTGATATATACTGTTGCCAGTGTGATGATGACGTTTTTGAAATAGACACTGACGAGGAGATATTCCGGTAAAGGTGTCGTTGTATAATGATGTTGACGAAACGTTATATGCGGCGAAATTCCAATGGTCACCTCCCCCATTGGCTCGGAGTGCAGGTATAGGATTTTCAGCGTGCAACATAGTATATCGTGGTAAATGACATGTTCGAGATTTTGTCAAAAAAGTTTCATTTAGTAAGAACACTGTGAAATGTTCCTCAAGAAGGAGCTGTTCAAATAATATTTTGTATTTGGGTAAAGACCGGATATTGTTAAACAGAAGAGTGACAGCCATGTTATAAAGTAAACTAGTCGATAGTAGTTGTTTGAGATTTATGAAAATGAACAGTGTTTCCTGAATAAGTGGCTGTAAAATTGACACGGAAAGTAGTTTTTGCCGCGAGAATGATTTGCTGGAGTATGTGAAGCCTTATGAAGGAATGGATATTCTGTAGAGCTAAAGTCAGGAAGGTCAGGAATTGATCTAACGAAACAGGTGCGTCAATTGTATGTGAACTGGTATGGGCTTGTGCTGGTGTTCGTAGTGGAACTACGAGTTCTGGGTGATCTTGAATAGGTTCCAGTTTTGCTTTACACTTGTAGCTATATGCCGGATCCTTCCAAAGCTGAGTCTTCCTAGCAAATATGAAAGTAAAGAAACCATATTACCTAAAAACGTCCTTAGTAACGTTAACATGCATAACCCGACATGTAAGGTAAGTGCTTTTATGACTATACAGTGCTTTGCGCTATCACCGTTTATGTCTGTACTCAACTTTGTGACGCGCCTGCTTCCTACGGACACATTTAGTCGCTATCATACGTGCCCTTTGCTTCGCTCCAGCCCTGACTCGGTCAGATAGCATTCGTAATTGTTCCCGCCCACTTAGTACAAGTTGGTTAGTGTCTTTTGTACAATAGTTTTTACCGTTAAGTACACTGAAGCCCTCTTGAATAGGAAAGAGCATATTTCCGGGAAAATATTATTCGGGGAATCTTCCCGGGAAGATTCCTTAAAAAGGGAATATTCTGGGAACTTATATACAAACACTTTAAGAAAATTGCATTTTATTACTCTATTATGATATAAAAATTAAATTCGTTTTTTTTTTAAATCACTGCATATTCAATAATTTGTCTGCAGAAGATTCTTCCAAATGTATATTCTGAAGTGTGTTATGTTATTTGATTAATATTTTATTATATTTAGAGAGTACGCATAAATTATGCTTAGAATATGTTCTATGCGAGTAAATATGTTGGAAAAACATTTGGTATAGGAAGTTCACATAATATTACATGGCTAAACAGTTTAACTTTATCGGTAATCCGATATTCTAAACTATACCCTACGACTGATATTATAAACATATTAAAGTTTTAAATGTTATAAACAAATTGGATTGGGTAACTGCTGGAAAACACATGTCTTACCATTTTATCAACATTTGCGAATATATATTTGTGTCCATAATATTTGCAAGATATTGACTTGTCTTTAGAATTTTGCACTTAACATTACCACACACACTTTTCATCTTACCTATTTCTCGAAATTTCATGCGTTAATTCACATGTAAGTGAAGTCCGAGTAACTATTCAGAATTTCGAGTCAGAGACTGGAGGCAGGCCGACATCTATCACTAACGATGATCCGGGGTGTATTAATAGTATTTCATCTCTATTTCTACAGAATTTCTACACTTTACAAACTAGTTTTTTTTTCATCATTTGTACATTAATATTTTGCTACTTTCTAGTGCAAATCGAAATGGAATTATTTAAAATTCATATTATTAATCAGTAGTAAAATGTAAAGCACTGACGTCGCTAGCTTTTTAAATCTATGGAGTCGGATGAATCAAAATCAAAATCCTCTTTCCGACAAAAGTTATATAGTTTCTTTAAACATATTTGACTAAAATCTCGGGGGACGCGTCCATCCGACTCCCCGCTAACTACACCCGTGTGTAGGGGAAGGTGGGGACAATTGTAACATTTTTTACAAAAGTGATTGTAGGAGATGAACGTTACATCATTGGATTCTACCACAGCACGACAATAAACTTTGAACCTTCCTTTAACGTTTGGCAGAAGTACGAGATCACTGCTTTTCAATAAATGTTTAAAATAGGTGTTTGGAAAGAACAATACGAACGTTACTTTTTGCCCCATGGGTGGGGTATGTTGTAACAGACAATGGGGTAAAATGTAACAAAGGCATACAATTTTATCTGTTGTTTATTATAATAAGATACGCAAAAATTAAACATATACAAACTTAAATACGCTACAGAGTTTGATATAATGCAAGTATAATCTATATGTCTTTATGTTTTTATTAATTGTACATGACCTTCGGTTTAGCAAACATGAATTAAGAATAGCAAGCAATAGGTCTAAATAAGAACCGTAACTGAAACATAATAAAAATCTAGAACTGAACTGTTTTTAGTGATCAGGAAAAATGATAACAAAAATTATTATAACTGATCAACAACCAAATTAGCTTCACTTTTAACTACTTATAACTCCTTAGTTCTAAATATCATAATGAATACCATCTGTGGAAATTCAAAAATGAAATACAGAATAAGAAAAAGAAAATATATCAGCTTCTAAATAGAGTAGCAAATTCACATGTAGACTAGCATAACTACGTTACTAACTGTTAAAAGATAACCCTTGTTAACAAAGCAGTCACAGAAAGAAAAGAAAGAAAGGTGTTTCAACGCCAAAATTAAAAGCTTTTCATGAGAATTCATAATCATCATCTGAATTACAATTGTCACAAATGTAATTGCCTTGTCCTTTGCTATTGGCTGTACAAAGAAGATGAGCCCACATTTTGCAAACATGGCATCGTATCCACGTTTGCTTTGGCTTGCTATTCGAAAATACATCACAGGAAACGAGACAAAACGATTCTTATTCAGATGAATCATTTTCAGGAAATACATTTCTAGCACTTTCCTTGACCTTCTTAGAAGTCTTCTTTTTCTCTTGTATCTTTTTCCTGGATGGAGTGTCTGTCAGTACTTCGATTCGTTTCTTTGCCTTGGTCTAGTATTCTGTAAGGTTAGTTCAGGAGTTGGTCGTACAATGTCTGGAGAAAAGATCACCTTATCTCTCGTTTCTTCCCTGGAGGGTCCTGCAATAGCTTCTGATTCTGTTCTAAATTTTCTTTTAAATTCCTTCTGTTTCCTGTTCTGTTTCCTTCTAAATTGTCTTTTTACAAAAAAAAAAAAAAAAAAAAAAAAAATACCAAAAAATTCCAAAAAATACGTAGAAAATACATAAGAGTTTCGACTAGTGGAAGATATGAGTTGGAAACACTCTTGATATGCATAATAATTGAACATAAAACAAAAAGAAATATTAACAATTTATCTAATCATGTTTACTGTCCACTGTGACTCATACGATGGTGATCTCCCTTCACAGTCACTTTTGGTTTCGTTTGTCATTGGTTCTTTGTATAGAGTATAGTGTGCCTGGACAGAAACACACACACATACAAACGCATTCACACATAGAATTGTTTCCTTCTCTCATGATCATCATTCGAGACCTGAAAATGTAAGCTGAGTTGCTCACAACACAATCAGAAGCAATACCTACGTGACAGCACAAATACTTTATGAGCAAGCGGTCACAAAAGCCAACTTCAAGAAAGGGAGAAATAGTGGGAAGGGGGGAAATAACCACTTTATTTTTGTTTGGGTTACAACTAATGAACCAAATTGCTCTTATGTGTACCTTGAGTCCTTGCTGTTGGTTTTTAATTTGTCTGCCTATTTTGACAGGAAAATTAATTTTCTATTGTACAACAACGTTTATCAATGAATGGGGTAAGTTGTAACACTGTTACATTTAACCCCAACCGCTATGTTACTACTAGCCCCACACCCTCCATATTGAATAATATCATGGTTTCCGAATCAACGCTGCACTTTCCGATTGCAACATTGATACTATTTATACCTGATACATCCATGCATTCTCACATGTATTTCGTTTCTCGTTCCCCTTACTCATTAAGATCTAAGAATAAATAAATGAAGATTTCCAAATATTACTCACTATGCAAAAAATCGTTTTTTAATTTCCAGTCCTTTCTGGTTGCATCCACAGGCTGCTATCGCTGCCGCACAGGCACAAACCTGCAACGGTGCACGCGCTGTGAGAAACTTGTTCTTGCAGCGGGAAGGAGTAAGGTGGGGGATGCATTGTTACAACTAACCCGCTGTTACAATTGTCCCCACCCTCCCCTACAGTCAACGAGTTTTAATTTTCTTCACCTCCAAGATATTTAAAACTTAGAAGTAAATAATAATAAATTAAAATCAAGTAGTTAGTCATATGGTTCTTATAATTTGCAAAATAAAGAAATCTAAATAAATTCTCTCACGAGAATTTATATTCCAGTGGAAAAAGCCCGGAATATTCCCATCTTTCTTTTGCTTCTCACCCGGAATATTCTCACTTCCCAGCACCACACTTGAAGTGAATCTGCATAGAGTAATCCAAGTCACACTCCAAAAATCATTAAGAGACAGAGATTCAATTTACCACAAATATATATAGAATAGAATTATTTTTATATGGATTCGTGCGGGAAGCATAAAACGTTAAGTATATCAAATAACACAGATTAGCAGGTACACTAGGAATCACTCAAGTGACTACTACTAGTACCCCTTCCAAAAAGTTAAGTATTACTTATTTGACTTGTTGTGTCTAAACCATCGCTTTTTTTTTTTTTTTTAGGTTAAGCCGATCAAAGGGTTACGCCCTTTCTTCGGGACGAGGATTATAGGTATGGGGAATTTTCTTTATTTATAGAGGGCATTGAGGGTTTGGAGCATTATTTTATTTTATTTCATTCCTATGTATGGGCATCTTTGCTATTGAGCGTTTGGAGCATTATTTTCTTTTATTTTATTTCATTCTTATTTTTGGGCATCTTTTTTTTTTTTTTTTTTTTTTTTTTTTTTTTTTAATGAGAGATGAGGTGAAGTGCAGGTAGACGTCACAAACACGAGGGTAATGTTAGTATGGACGAGTGAATGGTTATCTTCTGCCCTGGGGCGTCACAGGGCTGATGAAGACAGATGAAGCCCGCTGCTAGCAACATTGATGGAACACTAGTGCAGAGATGGATAAATGCATGGACTAAGATGAGGTGGATAATAATAAATAATAATAAATTAAAATCAAGTAGTTAGTCATATGGTTCTTATAATTTGCAAAATAAAGAAATCTAAATAAATTCTCTCACGAGAATTTATATTCCAGTGGAAAAAGCCCGGAATATTCCCATCTTTCTTTTGCTTCTCACCCGGAATATTCTCACTTCCCAGCACCACACTTGAAGTGAATCTGCATAGAGTAATCCAAGTCACACTCCAAAAATCATTAAGAGACAGAGATTCAATTTACCACAAATATATATAGAATAGAATTATTTTTATATGGATTCGTGCGGGAAGCATAAAACGTTAAGTATATCAAATAACACAGATTAGCAGGTACACTAGGAATCACTCAAGTGACTACTACTACTAGTACCCCTTCCAAAAAGTTAAGTATTACTTATTTGACTTGTTGTGTCTAAACCATCGCTGCCTCTTCACTAATGAAGTCATTAATAAGTATTCATGTATCATGGGTTAGCAAATAATAACATGATTGTCTGACAGGTATAAAAACATTACAAGACTACCTCTTTCTAGTATCATGGAATATATTATTTTACTTCACGCGCAGGAAAATAAGTTATTATATGCACAACGTATGGATATATATGTTAGCTCTAATACACAGCGAGTTATGCTACCATCTAGGGAGCATACCTGGAACTATGTTGAAAACAAGAAGCAGATCAAAGACAGGGAAATAAAAGTAGGAAAAGATTCACAAATTCTAGTGTAAAAAGTAACTACTGTCCGAAACTTGCGTCGCCAAATTCTAAGTTCCTTTTTCGCAAACGTGACAAACACGCAGCAAAATTTACAAAGAGAGGAAAGTTTATGCTTTATTAGAATACAATTCATAAGCAACGGCGCCGACTTTCCAAAATGTATGTGGGGTCCAGGGACGTAGTATCCATTAAGGCTATAAGGCTTAGCCTATCCATTTATTCATACATCAGCCTCAAATGTTGCTTTTGGATATTGATACAATTAATTTTATTAAAATGGATTTATTTTTATAATACGCTGCTTAAACATCAAGCAAGTTGAAGCGAAGCTTCTGCAAGAACGCCAAGGTGCAAGAACGCATTGAAGGGTATCGGTATCTAGCATTCCGCTTCTCTCATGGAATTAGGAGAATGGGGCGGTGACAATCACTTTCCCGCCACCCTCAGCAGACGAGAACTTCTTGAGCTATAAACACGTTCAAAATGATACAACGAAAGATTACGAATGTTGACGAAAGTCTAGCTTTTCGGGCAGTGGCCTAGGGAAGGGGGGGGGCCCAAAGAAGTCCGACAATGTACTTTGGTACTTTGATGTTTGTAATTTTTTTTTATATATTTTTATGTTTATATATTTTTTTTGTTTGTAATTTTTCTACATGTACCTATAGCTAACTTGCCCCCCCCCCCCCTCCCTCCAAAACATACATCCTGGCTACACTACTGCTTTCGGGTGTTTGGCGAAACAAAAGCGACAGGATGCGGTCTTGGAAGAAAGTATAGAACAGAGACTATGAAAAATTTAGGAGCTCACATTCAGTAACGAGTTTTGACCAAGAGAAAAAAGAGAGAGAGACAGAAAGAATAAAAATGTTATGTCATTATGAATAGTATTAATTCATCAGGGACCTTATTGCGTACTGGTTTGAGGTATCACAGCGTAAAATTTACATTTTAGTTTTCGATAATTGACATATTAGCAGTTATGTTGTATTATTTGCGTTGCGTTGCGTTGCGTTGCAATTCGCAAGTTTATCGAAGATCGATACTGAAGAAGACCTCAGATGATTTACCGTATAGTAATTTATTTTCATACCTTCCATCTAAAAATAGCTTTTTCTTTAAAAATCATCAATTGACTGTAAGCTACTGCTCCACTGTTTTGCATTAGTATGCTGATATGTGTTGTTGTGGATGAAGTGCTTAAGTTTGACTATGATTTGGGGAAGTTACACTTAACATCGTCCTATAGCTATGCGTTTTAATTTGTTTCTTTGAAACAGTAATACAGTGTATTTGTGATATGCGAGTATTGCATATGTAAGGAAACAATATGTGTACGGGAAATATGAAACAGAACCACTCTTACACTTTTTCTTGCGCTGTAATACATTAATTAGCATTTTTCTATCAAGTATTACAGCGTAGTCAGAACACTAAGACGCTTAAATAAGGGCGGGATAGTTTTTTTTGGGGAGTAACTTAAATTCACTTTACACTCATATATACATACAACAAAAATTTCAAGTTTCAGGGGATTGGGCCCCTCCTAGCCACCCTCTAGCTACAAAGCTAATTTCATCCTACCCTTTCAAAACTTCACGCTACGTTACTGGTGGGGTCATATAAATGACGGGGCGTGCTTGCCTATGTTTTCAGAAAATTTTTGATATTTGATTTATTTTTAGTTAAAATCTTGAACCTTACTGATAATTGTTGAAAGCGTTTCAAGTATAATAACATCTGTGTAAGAAAAAGTATTTTGCGTCTCACGATTACAAGCAAGCAATACTACAATATTTAAAGTTTGTTAGAATACATTGTTGAATACTTTCTGATCTACAGTGAATATGTAGAGTTAACAATATAAATTCTTGGGTGAAAACTTATTACTGTTGTATCAGGGTTCGATCCTTGTAGTCCCTGTTCGGGAAGACATTTATTACTGTATGTGGTTCGTGTCCTGCAGTTACCTAGGAGTGCTTGGGCATTTACAACAGTCTGGGATTCGATCCTCTATCTTTTGGGCGTCTCTTTTACACCTTAATAACAATTTGGACCTTTTATCAAAGCTGACCATATAGCCACTGGACAACACGGTTCAGTCAGAACATTCTGCGAAATCGAAATAAAAGCTGATTCTAATCGTATTCTAAACGCCGATACAATTTAATAATGCAAAAATTATTATGTTGAATAGGCACTGGTTATTTATGCTGGAAAGAAAAGTAGGGGAATGTGGTTGAATTCTGCGCACTTAAGGGAAAATCGTTATTTCTTCATTGTTTTTGTAAGCATAACGACATAAATTTGCACAGCCATTGTTTGCTATGTAGTAGACAAGATAAAGACGAAGTTTGAATAAAACCTGAAACCACTACTTGACAATAGATAAAAACCATGAACTATACATTTGCGCAGAATTACCCAACTAGGTGGGTAATACTGCGCGTAATACAGGATAATTCTGCGCGAAGCGAATATACATGTTTAAAACAAGAAAATATTTTCATAACAAATAACATACTTAGATATATATCTAGATTGAGTCACTGGTTCCTCCAGGCATGTTCTTGGGGGACACTGTCCTCCCGGGGCTCAGCGAATGACCCGGAGGAGACCAATATAACACGTCTATAATGTAATAATAAATAGAATAGTGCAAGCAGTAACCCCCAGAATACTAAGTGTCCCTCCGGAACGTTGTTTCTGAAAGAAACACTGGAAGGAGTGAGTTCAGAAGAAGAACGGCAAGGGAGGCTACAAATTTTACTGTGTACTTTATTGTCTACTTGTTTCATAAATGAAAAAAAAACTACATATTTCTGAGTGCATTGAAATAATGAGCGTAAAAACAGAGAGCATTGTTTTCAGTGGTGCGTAGAAAGGAATGTCGAACGGCTGAATCCTATGAGATGTATGGGGAGGTATTGATAATATTATGGTATTATTTACTCAACAATAGATGTGAATTTGGAGTGAAATATGGCTAGCATGATTGTCAAGTATTAGAAGTACTGAACCAGTCGTAGATGAGTGCAAAACATTTCTGATGTTATAAATCCATTGCATCAACAATATTCATTAATCCATCCATTGTTACTGCAGAAATAGATCGCACTTATTGGGCATCTTTTTTAATAGTTGTGACACGCGACGCCGTGGCAATGTAAACATGGGCGGGACGAAGATTCCACATGCACTACAAGCACACACAACAGTGACTGTCTTTCCACGCTCGTACGAAATAGCAGTGCCTACCTGTTTCTGACCTTTAGGTGCTAAAATTCTCACATATTTTTATACGTTAGAAATACCCTTTTCGTCCTCATTGAAAATTCTACTTAGGGGAAAATGGTGCTTTCTTATTACTGTTTCCAAATTATTGAAGAATAGTGTCACGGCTTCTTCATTGAATCCCTTTATTCCCTATTCAAACTTACACCCTCAGGTTTCATTAGGCTTATTCGTGGATTTCTTTAAAGAAACAGTTTTAACTTGTCCATGCTAGCAACTTCGGTATTTCCATCAAATTTATGGGCAATTCGATTTGCTTCAGAAATTCGTATGCCAAAAGCCAATTGTCTGTAGGTATGATACCAAAAAATAAATTTGCAACGATAATCACATAGTTCACCAATTCGCGTTCTTGTTCTCGCGAGAACAGTAATTCCCTTCCCAGACTAGCACCGTATTTCCAGTTTTCATGCCTAGACGAATAGCATATCCTTCTGTTCCGTACAATCTTCCAACATGTCGAATCGCACATCCACTTTTAACAGCACTGACAACATCTCTTAGTTGTTCCTCTGCATAACTACCTCTCGTAGTTGTTCTTTCTCTTCTTTTCGGCATCTGTAATGAGTGACGATATTATGCGGATCTATTACGTACGCTTGTCATTAACATAAACACTTTTGAGGTGCAATTCTCCGCACTGCGCAGAATATCTCACCGATATTGCGCAGAATAACCCCACTCCGCCATTTAACAAAAAACACGAAAATAAGACATTAAATATTGATTAGCACTACGAATTGCCATGATTATAATTTCCATTGTACAATATAAATGGAACATAAAAGTAACTACCTAGAAATATATTAAGTATAAAACGTACCTCTTAATTTGTTTAAAGAAAATTTAACATCAACAAGAAAGAAATAATTAAATGGCCACTTATAGCCTAAACATTTGACATAATGGCTTCCCTCGTTTAATGTTAGTTATTAGGAATTATTCCTTCGTTGCAGCAGCAACCAATCTGTCGTAAAGGATCTCCAAGTTTAAGAAACACGTGTGCGCAGAATTATCCGCCGCGCAGAATTCGACTACCTCCCCTAAATTAGATTATCTCTTAAACTAGAAAATATAAATTTATACCATGATAATTATTTTGATAAAGAATATGCGAAATTTCACTTTTCACTTTAATAAACAACACTGAAACTGCACAAACACATATTATATTACATTTTGGCACTTTAATTTGAATAATTGAGTATGAGAATAAAATTTAACACTTGACCCAATTATTATTATTACAGTCGCGGAAGGCGCGGTAGTCGCGGGTTACCGGTAGTATTTGACTACATCGTTAGTTTCCGCAATTTGGCACTGTCACTTTTCACTCATTTAGATGCTGAGGAAAATTATTTTTGGTGGTTCCAGGGGGATGTCCTTAAGGTTGGGGGTGAAGTCCCTCACTTTCCGTTTATCTTCTTTTGGGTGGTCTTGAAGTTTTTTCATTGTACTGTTACTCATAGTCTTCAAGACGAATTTAAAAGTAACTATTACGAACGGATGTTTTAAGATTTCAATCTTTCCTCTTGAGACAACACTTTCATTATCATCAACGCACCACATGATTTATATTGGTTCATCGTTGCACCATTTACAATTTTGATGCGGTCAACACTATAGTTAACTACATTATAAATGTACCATAGTTTGCGCAGTGTTATTCGTCTGCCCATCTGGAACCGACACCTTGGTTACATGCTTTTGTCGCACCAGAAACAATCGTCAGACAACCTTAATTTTTCACCTGTCTCCTCGCGTTTCTACACAGCGGAGAGGCTCACAACGCAGCCTGGTGATATCAAAGCTAAAAGTAACTATAACAACCTATAGGCAGGAATTTTTGGAGACGAAGTTTGCTCCCTGCAACGAAATTCAGCACCTTATTTGGAGAGACGAGAGGATCACCAAGATTTCTGTCGCAGACGCAACGCACACACACATATGCATATTCATCTGTTTGCTGAGAGAAAAATTCTTAAAAGTGCTTTTATACGAGATTTACTTAAAAAGGTATTTTTATTAATATTCTATTAGCTGGACCATATGGTTACATAGGCGCTAGACAAGACGTTTCTTTTGAGGGGACTGAAAATATATAGAACCATGCAATACTGATCACTATTGTCACCAAATTTTTTCCACTGGTCTTGAAAGGGTTAACATGAATTAAGTCTTCTTGTGATGATACGGCGAAAGAATTTTAAAGTTCATTCGGAAGTACGATAACGAACACGTGGGCCATACAAGACTAATTTCGAATTACTTTTGGGCCATAATTTTAATAAAGTTTATTAATTTCTATATTATATTAATATTTGTTGTTTTGATATACTTAAGTGCCAAAATTTCAAACACATCACAATATAAACAAAGTTGTTATTATTTTCTTTCAAAATAATGTATTTGATGATTTGAGAATCTAATTACTGGTATTATTTAACATTAAACACAAATATATTATGATTGTAAGTATACTGAGTAGTTATTGTAACATAAAATATTTACTAGTGTAGTGCCTTGTACTCTTAAGTTTTACATGAATTAATTGTAATACTATTATAAGAAAGCATTCATATTTAATATTTACTTTCATTAAGAACAACTTTGAACATATTGGAAAACTGACACAATAAATGTATACTCGTTACATTAACTTCTTATTAGTAGTGGCGTTAGTTTAACCATTATTACTCCTATAAAACTATGATAGAACATACAAATTAAATTCAAGTAAGAATACACTTAAATATTTTAAAAGTAGAAATGCAACATCAAAAATTTTACTTAAATCAACAAAAACACTAATTAATCATGATACTCTACATTTATTCCATTCCGGTTAGAAATTGACCAAGAATGGACCAAACAGTGGATGGTTTACACTTTTTAAAGTGTCTGCCCTCCGAAATTTCACTAACTTATTACTGCTTGACTTGCAATTACTTTTCTTTCGTGATGTTTCTCTATGCATATCAATTTCTCTGTATTCAGAGTGACCACTAGATTGCGTTTTTCGTTTCACTAGGTTTTTCCGTTTACCTGTGTGCTTGACCTTCGCTATGGCATCACAATCAGCTCATAGCACATCACTTATAGTAATTGGGGTAATTGACATTTAATCTTACGATTACATTCATTTTCAAATCGCTTAGGAATATACAATTTGCTAACCCAATTACCACATTCTTCCTGAAAAGGTTTGCAGTTTTTAATAACTACAGGTGATGCGTGGTCAGCACCTGACCCCTTTACTAAATCATTAATTGCTAAGTTGCTACTATGATTCAATTTGAGATTTTGATCACCTCATTAAAAAATACATGCAGAATATAGTTTATCGTGGTGCGACAAAACAACATTACGATCACGGCTACAGTACTAAGGGTCTGACCTATTCTCACTTTGGACTTTGACCCCGACATTTGTGACGTCATAGGTCAAAGGTCAATGACCTTGGAACGGGGTCAATGACCTAGGAGAACTTAGGACCACACCATCTAAATTTTGGCAGTGGTACCATGGCCCATTCCCTAAATTTTGGCAGGGGTACATATTACCACCCCCCTTAAATTTTGGAAATTTCCAAATCTAAAAATTTGGTATGATACCCTTTGATGGGTAAAAAATTGCGAAATTTTAGTACAACCACGTGTTTGGTTTTGGCTCATTTTATCCCCTTGGATGAGGTCCTATTACCACATATAGTTATATCGACGTATAAAGGTGTCAATTTCCTATCGTAAGACATAGGTACATTTGTGCACCCCTTTAAAAATTTGGGAGGGGTACTTTGACCCACCCCTCACATTTTGGAAATTGCCCAATTTATAGATTTGCTATAATAGTATTGGACCCGAATATAGATCACTATGAATTTGGGCGGTCTACCTATTTCCCTTTTAGGAGTACAAAATTACCAAAGTATAAACGTAAGCAATACGTTCTACCATGTGCTTCGTTTTTGACCTAACATATTCCGTTGTATGAGGTCCTATTACCCTATATGGTTATATGGTCATGTATAGGGGTCCATTCTCTATCACAGGACATATATACATTTGAGCACCCCTTTAAATTTTGGGGTGGGGTACCTTGGCCCACCCCTTTAGTTTTGGAAATTGCCCATTTTATATATTTGGTATTATAGTATAGAACCCTAATATAGAACACTATAAATTTGGGTGGTCCACCTCGTTCCCTTTTGTGGTACAAAATTGAAAAAAAAATTAGTACAACCACGTGTTTGGTTTTGGCCCAATTTATCCCCTTGGATGAGGTCCTGTTGCCTTATATGTTTATATGATCATGTATAGGGCTCTATTCCCTATCATAAACCATAGGTAAATTGATGTACCCCTTTAAATTTTTGGGGTGGGTTCCATGGCCAATCCCTTAAATTTTGGAAATTTTCCAATTTAAGCATTCGGTATCATAGTGCATGACCTCAGCATGTATCATGATAAATATGGGTGGTCCACCTTGTTCCTTTTCATGGGTAAAACATTACCAAAATATAAACATAAGCAATATGTTGTACTACGTGTTTGGTTTTTGGCCCAATTTATCCCCTTTGATGCGGTGTTATTACCTTATATGGTTATATGGTCATTTATATAGGTTTATTTCCTATCATAAGACATGGGTACGTTGATGCACCCTTTAAAAATTTGGGAGGGGTTATCTTGGCTTATCTACTCAGTTTTAGAAATTGTTTAATATAATCATTTGGTACCATAGTACAGGTTTTTAATATGTACCACTATAAATTTGGATGGTCCACATCGTTCCCTTTCATGGGTAAAGAACTACCAAAAATCAAATTTCGGAGGTTATTGACCCCATTGGTAGGGATTTAGCACGTTATATAGGTATGTACAGAGGTTTTTTACTTTTATATGTTTATGTTCCCTTTTAAATGTGGGAATTGTCAAATAACAAAATTCGGTAAACGTTTCCTAGGACCCATTGTAAATGTTGTTGTCCCTCTTATGGCCAACTATTCAAATTTTAAAGGTTTATTGACCTTTTTTATTTTTTGATACTACTATATAATTGAATGAGTACAGTATTTATTACTTTTTCATAAGACACATGTGTATTTATGTATCAATCTTAAATTTTGGGAGGGGTACATTTCTTGTTGTTAAATCAATAATTGGTAGTTGTTCTTAGAATTGGGTGGTATTTCATTCTTTGGGTAAATCATTGTCAACTATGAGTATGATTATGTGGTCAGTTATTGATCTATGATGGGATTAGGAGTCCAGGACATTGGTACATTGAAACTTTGTAGCATAATTTGAGAATTGTCAAAATGAAATTACGTCATTAGTTTTGATTATTCCCGCCCATGGACCAAATATAAACGTAAGCAATATGATGTATCACTTGATTGACCTTCATGAGGTATCGGACAGGGATTCATTTCCTTTGTTGTGGTACTTATTAAGTTTGAGTACATACTTCTAGAAAACAGTTGGTTCTGCTAAAGTAAACAATTAACGGATATTATTGACCTTATTGAACATATAATGATAAGGTTAATTTTAGTACAGGTACATAAAGACAGATATTCTTTAAATTCGGGAATTGTGATAAACAGAATTCTAATATAAGGCGCGAAATTTGAAACAATACTTTGAACTTTAGTCACAGCTCATAGTCTAAGATCATTGGTAGTGGTTGATTTGCCCTTGAGCTTTAGAAATCTGATAGCTAACCTTTTTGAATCTTATGACTAAAGACAATACATGCTAAAACACTGAAATTAAGTAACAAGGTCATGTAATCTGACACTGGTAAAGTTATTGTTGATGCAATATGATTGGATGATCACTATTTTTCGTGCAATCTGATTGGTTGATCACTATCTTTCACGCAATCTGATTGGTTGATGATTTTCAAATCTTTGCTGCTTTTAGTTTAAGTTTTGTTTAACATTTTATAGATTACTGTTTAAAAATCTTGGTTTCGTTCAACATTTTGTACTCACTGATAAATATGATCAAAACCGTTTATTTGTTAATCGAATAGTTGGTAAAATCTGGATAAAGTTTGACGGTTGACCGTGAAACGTAAAATTATTTGTTTGAAAATTTTTAGTCTGAATTTTTTTGTTTAAAATCTTTTATGAAATTTTTTCTTTTCAAAATTTTTTGTTTGAAATTTTTGTTTATTAAGATTTTTCGTTTCAAAATTTTGATTGAAATGTTTGTTTGAAAATTTTATTTGAACATTTTTCGTAATTTTTTTTGAAATTTTAGTTCTAAAAAAATTGTTCGATTTTTTGTTTAAAAAATGTTTTTGAATATTTTTAGTTATTTATTTATTAGTTTATATATGCTTTGGTCAGAATTTGTCTGTTATTTTATAAAAGAAGTTCCAAAGCTAGAATGAGTGGCATTGAATATTTTTGTTTCAAAATTTTTGTTTGAAATTTTTTTTTGGAATATTTTGGTTTCAAATTTTTAACTTTGCGCACTCATTAGTAAAGAACCAGAACTGTTTAGATTACATTACCTTGTTACTAAATGACAGTGTTTTAGCTTGTATTGTCTTTAGACTATGCGTCATAAGATTCAATAAGTTTAGCTATCAGATTTCCAAAACTCAAGGGCAAATCAACCACCACCAATGATCTTAGACTATGAGCTGTGACTAAAGTTCAAAGTATTGTTTCAAATTTCACGCCTTATGTTAAAATTCTGTTTATCACAATTCCCGAATTTAAAGAATATCTGTCTTGATATATCTATCTTAAAATTAATTATATCATTATTTGTTCAATAATTTCAATAATATCCGTCAGTTGTTTCCTTTAGCAGAATTAACTGTTTTCTAGAACTATGTACTCAAACATAAGAAGTACCACAACAAAGGAAATGAATCCCTGTACGATAACTCATGAAGGTTAATCACGTGGGACATCATATTGCCTACCTTTATATTTGGTTCATAGGCGGGAATAATCAAAACTAATGACGTAATTTCATTTTGACAATTCTCAAATTATGCTACAAAGCTTCAATGTACCAGTGTCCTGGACTCCTAATCCCATCATAGGTCAATAACTGACTACATGATCATACTCATATTTGACAATGATTTACCCATAGAATGAGATACCACCCAATTCTAAGAACAACTACCAATTGACTTAACAACAAGAAATGTACCCCTCCCAAAATTTAAGATTGATACATAAATACACATGTGTCTTATGAAAAAGTAATAAATACTGTACTCATTCAATTATATAGCCGTATCAAAAAATAAAAAAAGTCAATAACCTTTAAAATTTGAATAGTTGGCCATAAGAGGGACAACAACATTTACAATGGGTCCTAGGAAACGTTTACCGAATTTTGTTATTTGACAATTCCCACATTTAAAAGGGAACATAAACATATAAAGGTAAAAAACCACTGTACGTACCCATATAACGTGCTAAATCCCTATCAAAGGGGTCAATAACCTCCGAAATTTGATTTTTGGTAGTTCTTTACCCATGAAAGGGAACAATGTGGACCATCAAAATTTATAGTGGTACATATTAGAGACCTGCACTATGATACCAAATGCCTATATTAAACAATTTCTAAAACTGAGTAGATAAACCAAGATACTCCTCCCAAATTTTTAAAGGGTGCATCAATGTACCCATGTCTTATGATAGGAAATGAACATATATACATGACCATATAACCATATTGGAAAACTTTGTCTCTTATGGGATTTTCGGGTAGAGCATTTAATAAAAAGAGCGTCCGGAATCGATTCCCACTACCAGTTTTATTATAAAACTTCCACTATAAAAGTATTTTCACAAAATACTATACAAATTAATATCTCCAGAATTAAAGGTTAGATATAGGTGGTCTTTAACCATAAGGTCGCAGACAGGATCTCCAACAGAGCCCCGAAGCAGGCTAAGAGGAGTGAAATTAGGTGCCCAAAGCTCCGAAGCAAGCAGTGGGTAGGTGAGATTGCCAACAGAGCCCCGAAGTAGGCTAAGCGGCTGGGGTTAGTATTCCCAGTCAGAGCCCCGAAGCAAGCTAAGCCAGGAGAAATAATAGGCGTAGTCCCGAAGCAGACTAGAGGCTCTTTGGTTAGGTTACTCCTAAAGTCCCGAAACAGAATAGAAGAGGGTCATCAGAAAACTGGTATCGAGCTGTCTTCGTCTATCCAATTTATAAGGGCCTTTGGGTGGCGGTGGCGCTGCTGCTCCGATGTCGTCTTCTGCTCCGTGGGAGGGGCCAGAAGCCGTCGTCTGCAAGTGACTGTAGACCCATCTGGTGGGGGATCCTCTTGCCAAACCACGTGTTGGTGTTTGTAAACACGGATGCGCGGAATTGTTTGTTTACACATCACATAGGATATTACAATATAAGGTAATAAGACCGCATCAAAGGAGATAAATTGGGCCCAAAACCAAACACGTGGTACAACATATTGCTTATGTTTATATATTGGTAATTTTTTACCCATGAAAGGAACAAGGTGGACCACCCAAATTTATCATGATACATGTTGAGGTCATGCACTATGTTACCGAATGCTTAAGTTGGAAAATTTCCAAAATTTAAGGGATTGGCCATGGTACCCTTCCCAAAAGTTTAAACGGATACGTCAATGTACCTATGGTTTATGATAGGGAATAGACACCTATATATGATCATATAAACATATAAGGCAACAGGACCTCATCCAAGGGGATAAATTGGGCCAAAACCAAACACGTGGTTGTACTAAAAGTTGGCAATTTTGTACCCCTAAAGGGAACCAGGTGGACCACCCAAATTTATACTGATCTATCTCAGGGTTCTATACTATAATACCAAAAGTTTAAATTGGACAATTTTCAAAATTAAAGTTGTGGTCCAAAGTACCCCTCCCAAAAATTTAAAGGGGTGCATCAATATACCCATGTCTTATGATAGGGAATGGACCAATATACATTACCATATAACCATATAAGGTAATAGGACCTCATCAAAGGGGATAAATTGGACCAAAAGCCAAACACGTGGTTGTACAAAAATTTGGAAATTTTGTACCCCTAAAGGGAACGAGGTGGACCACCGAAATTTATAGTGATGTATATTACGGTCCGATACTATAATACTAAATATATAAAATGGGCAATTTCCAAAACTAAAGGGGTGGGCCAAGTACCCTTCCCAAAAATTTAAAGGGGTGCCAAATGTACCTATGTCTTATGATAGGGAATGGACCCCTATACATGACCATATAACCATATATGGTAATAGGACCTCATGCAAGGGTATAAATTAGGTCAAAAGCAAACACGTGGTACAACGTATTGCTTACGTTTATATTTTGGAAATTTTATACCCCTGAAAGGGAAATAGGTAGACCACCCAAATTTATAGTGATCTATATTCGGGTCCTATACTATTATACCAAATATATAAAATGGGCGATTTCCAAAATGTAAGGGGTGGGCCAAGGCACCCCTCTCAAATTTTTAAAGGAGAGCACTAATGTACTTATGTGTTACGATAGCAAATGGACACCTGTATACGTCCATATAACTATATAAGGTATTGGGACTTCATCCAAGGGGATAAAATGAGCCAAAAATCTAACACATGGTTGTACTAAAATTTGGCAATTTTGTACCGATGAAAGGTAACGAGGTGGACCACTGAAATTTATAGTGATAAATACTACGGTTCTATTCTATTGTACCGAATGTTTAAATTAGACAATTTCCAAAATTTAAGGGGTGGGCCAAGGTACCCCTTTCAAAATGTTAAAGGGATGCATTAATATACCCATGTTTTATGAAAGTTAATTGACCCCTGTATACACACATAAAACTATATAGGGTAATAACACCTCATCAAAGGGGATAAATTAGGTCATATTTTCCGAAATTTGAATTTTTTGCATTTTTTACCCATTTGAGGGAACGACATAGACCCCCAATACTAATAGAGGTACATACTATTGTCCTAGGCTACCATACCAAATTTTTAGATTTGGGAATTTCCAAAATTTATGGGGCGTGGTCCTATGTAACCCGGACAAAATGTAGGGGTTGGGCCGAGGTACCCCAGCTAATTTAAAGTGTGTGATCCTAAGTACAAAAGGTCATTGATCTTTGACCTATGACGTCACAAATGTCGGGGTCAAAGTCCAAAGTGAGGCCAGGTCAGCCTCTTACTACTTCTACTTGTGTGATCATTCCTTTGACTATGATATTTATTTCTCAAAGAAAATTTACGAACAAGCTTTGAAATTTTACAAAAACAATACAACATAGTTTGACTCTTTTTAATTTTCGTCTGACTTTACTTATTTTCTTTTTATGTTGCCGATGCTTTTTGCCACAACAAAATACAACTCTCAACACACTCATTTTCCACTGTTTGTTCGTATATGGTTTGGGCTACAGGAGCAGTGTCCCACAAAATACCTTCAAACTCTGGTCTAACCCATTCTAAGTTATTTTTAGCAAAATTTATTTCTAATGGTACTGCCTTGCTTTTACAATTCTCGTAATTTTTAATTACTTTCTAATTTACTAACTTTTACAGAAACATGCGCAATTGTTATAATTTCATGAGAATCAGCAAACCTAACCCGACTTGGTGGTACGGTTTTACAATTTGCCTTCCGGTCATCACTGGAACCCTTATTACAACTAACATTGTGATACTTTAAATGTTTTTGTATATTCTTTCAGGTAACCTTTCTTTCGCAATGCGTACGATGTCTGAGTTTTCGTAATGGGCTTTCAACTTATATTCAATGACTGACAAAGAAACACATTCTAATTCAAAAACACATTCATCTTTGACTTTTCGATGGAGATCAGATTTGCGTAATTCACGCATTTTTGCAACAAATTTATCTTCAATTTCAGCCCTGTATTCTATGTTCCTTTCTAAAAGAGATTTTGCAATTTCCTGCTTAGTTCTTTTACGAATTTTACACACTTCCTCATCTACCTTTAAACCATTGTCGACTTCTAACAATGTAAATGCTTCTTTTCGATATATGAATTGACTTTCTACTATTAAATACTCTGTTTCTTTCCATATTTTCCGCATTTCATGCAAAACATATTATTTATCTATTTACGGACATGATGATTAATTTGCTAATGCCAAATTAACAAATTAAATAACATTAAAAATGCACTACAATTTATCTTAATAAAAAATACAATTAGCGTCGTCTTTATGCAATTTTACCAAATGATCCTGTGGTATCGGACGCTATTTATTACTGTAGTATCAGGGTTCGATCCTTGTACGTCCCTGTTCGAGAAGGCATTTATTACTTATGTGGTTCGTGTCCTGCAGTTACCTAGGAGGGCTATGGCATTTACAACAGTCTGAGATTCGATCGTCTACCTTTTGGGCGTCTTCTTTAGACTTTAATAACAATTTGGACCTTTTGTCAAAGCCGACCATATAACCACTGGACAACACGGTTCAGAGTTCGGGTCAGAACATTCTGGGAAATCGACATAAAAGCTGATTCTAATCGTATTCTCAATGCCGATACAATTTAATAATGCAAAAATTATTATGTTGCATAGGCACTGGTTATTTATGCTGGAAAGAAAAGTAAATTAGGTTGTCTCTTAAACTAGAAAATATAAATTAATATCATGATAATTATTTTGAAAAAGGATATGCGAAATTTCACTTTTCACTTTAATAAACAACACTGAAACTGCACAAACACATATTACATTACATTTTGGCACTTTAATTTGAATAATTGAGTACGAGAATAAAATTTAACACTTGGCCCAATTATTATTATTACAGTCGCGGGTTACCGGTTGTATTTCACTACATCGTTAGTTTCCGCAATTTCGCACTGTCACTTTTCACTCATTTTGATGCTGAGTAAAGTTATTTTTGGTTGTTCCAGGGTAATGTCCTTAAGGTTGGGAGTGAAGTCCCTCACTTTCCGTTTATCCTCTTTTGGGTGATCTTGAAATTTTTCCATTGTAGTGTTATTGCTAGTCTTCAAGACGAATTTAAAAGTAGTATTACGAACGAATGTTTTAAGATTTCAATCTTTCCTTTTGAGGCAACATTTCCATTATCATCACCGCACCACATAATTTGCATTGGTTCATCGTTGCACTATTTACATTTTTGATACGATCAACACTATAGTTAACTACATTATAAATGTACCATAGTTTGCGCAGTGTTATTCGTCTGCTCATCTGGAGATGACACCTTGGTTATATGCTGTTGTCGTACCAGAAACAATCGTCAGACAACCTTAATTTTTCTCCCCGTCTCCTCGCGTTTCTACGCAGCGGACAGGCTCACAATGCAGCCTGGTGATGTCAAAGCTAAAAATAACTATGATAACCTATAGGCAGGAATTTGTGGAGACGAAATTTGCTCCCTGCAACAAATTTTAGCACCATATTTGGAGAGACGAGAGGATCACCAAGATATCTGTCGCAGACGCGACGCACACACACACATGCATAATCACCTGAGAGAAAAATTCTTAAGCGTGCTTTTATATGTGGTTTACTTAAAAGAGTTATTTTTTATTAATATATATTCGATTAGCTGAAAACATGGTTACAAACTGCCTCGAAACATTGACACACTAGTGTGTATTGAAACTGAAATTGATGGTTATTTTTTTTTTTTTGGAGAGGTGTACTAGTTGGAGTCACGTGATTCCTAGTATTCCTCGTCAAAGTAGGTTATTTGAACTAGAATGTAATTTGACTCAATTCGAAGAGATCTTAATATTTCATAAGGCACAATACCAAACAGTTGCTTCCGCTATTCTGACCATTTTCTGTAATATGGTCATAACAAAAGCCCGGAATTCATGGCGAAAGAAAGCCCGAAAATGGTTGGCAAAATTGACAAATTAACTCCCAAAAATGGCAGGTAAAATTTCAAAATAAAATAAGCAAACTATCACGAACTTTTTGGAAAAAAATAGATACTAAAATATGTAGAAGCTATAATAGGGTATAATTGGTTTACTAATCGAATAAAATGTTTTGTTTTGCTCTTTGTACTTATCACTTAAAATTCTGGAAACTTGCGCAGCCCGTGAAGGGACGACATCTAACAATTCTTTTGCCATTCTTCAGTTGTAACAATGAAACAAAAACTTAAAAACACTATCACATTTTATTCACACACGGTTACTACAAATATTCAAAGCACAAGAAATATTAAGGTCAAGTCATTTTACACTACACCAGCATTTTGTTTTCACTTACGGAAAGTTTTTCATATTTTCTCTGAAATTATTAACAACTTTTTAAGATTTTCAAAGGACAGACTTTGTTTTCTGTTAGAAAAATTCGCTTTAGATGTGAAAATAATCTTTCCACATCTACTGATGTCACTGGAGCATACTTGAAACATGTAATTTAGGAAGGATTCATGGTACTGTCAACAGTTCTATCAGCATCAACTTCCATAACATTACCGATGTCCTTCAATTTAACCAAATCTGGATTAGCACTTACAACACGATCACACTAACGCAGAATGTACTCGTCCTTGTCACCAGGTACAATACTCAGATCGTTGAGAGTATCATTGAAGATTTACAGAGAACTAGCGAGAGTCTGTACTTTTTCAAGCTTGGCAATAACATCTGGTAACTTTGCAAAATGTGTTGCAATGAAGACTAAGTCCTTCTTCAAGGAATTTTTCTTAAACTTTGAGCAACCTTATATGAAGACGCATCATCCTCATCAAAGTATCAATGATACTTTTGATGGGTTCAAAGTTGTTAGCATAATAGAAAAGAGCTGTAATCCATGTACCCCATCTCGTTAAGACAGGCTGTGATGGAAGCGGAAGTTCAGGGGCTAATTCACGAAACATACTTGTTCGCGAGGGAGCTTTCAGAAATACCCTTTTCACATTTGACACAAGAAGGTCAACTTCCGGAAAATGAGAACGAACTTCCTCTGCAATTCTATGTAGCGCGTGTGCCAGACAGGTGATATGCAGTCTACGTGCGAATAGAACCTTAAGGGCTTTTGCTGCACTTTTCATGTATGAAGCTTCGCTGTAACAAAAAAGAAGGACCTTATCGTATTTTACACATTCTGGCTACAGAACACTCAGCGATTTTGTAAAAACCTGTGCAATTGCTGTGCCATTTACTTTTTCCAGAACTTCTGACGCAATCAAAAACATTTGTGTAACTTCTTCCCCTCCCAAAGTTCCAATTACAACGTTGGCAATGGAAGGTCGTAGAATATCGCAAGTTTCATCAATTAAAATCCATATATTTTTGTCAGTAACACTTTTATGGATATGGTCAATAGTTCTGCTGTATACGCTATCAATGTATGTCTTTCTCAAAGATGATTGACTTGGAACTTTTTGCTTTCTGTATTTCTCGAGAAGGTTTCTAAAGGAAACATTTTCTAACTTCCACAAATGAATATCCGCCTTAATTAGAGCTTCACACGGATCATTCGCAAAACTGTTAGTACATGAAGTGGGATTCGTGACTGTTCCAAGAAAATTTTGAACCTTTTCACCAGCTGATTTGCGTGTCCTTGCAGAATTGTGTTTTGCGGTGCTTATATGGTGTGTTACAAAATAACGCATTTCAGCGGAAACCACCACCATATAACTTACAAAACAGTATAGAGCCGTTTGTTGAAAACACAATACGCCAGAACTCACTCACAAAATTTTCCAACTTCTGTTGCCTAGAAAGACCAACTTTCGGCATCTTGAAATACTGAAACGCACACAAATACCATTTCTGTGTTACGCACGTACGAGATTCACAATAACTGGCCTGTGAAGTTGGCCCCCAAAAGTTTGGACTTCACGAGATCTTTATTGGGCCAGAAAGTAATTCATTTGGGCTGTTTGGGCTAGCAACTTCTAGTGTTTGGGTTACGCTCGAAAGAAAGCTACAGCCACACAAAGTATGAGGGGCCAACTTCACATTAGCCCCCCAAGTTTTGGGCCAGACGAGATTTTTATTGGGTTGGATAGTACTTCGTTTGGTCTAATTGGGTCAGCAACTTTTAGCGTTTGGCCTATTATAGTTTCCGAAATATGGGCTATTAAACTTTTTGAAATTTGATTTTCCTGCTTTTTCTATCGGAGAAAACTTCACTAATATGATATTGCTGACAAATACGTTATTGGAATTGACAGTACTTTGTGTCGACTAGCAGTTTAGGAAGTTTTAAGATTTGGGCTGGATTTGAAACAGAATTATACGTTCGGAAACTTTGGGGGGTCAACTTCACATTAGCCCCCAAGTGATTAGGCCAGACGAAATTTTTGTTGGGCTGGATAGTACTTCGTTTGGACTGATTAGGTCTACAACGTTTAGCGTTTGGGCTATTATGGTTTCCGAAATATGGGCTATTAAACTTTTTGAAATTTGATTTTCCTGCGTTTTCTGTCGGGACCAACTTCACTAATATGATATTTCTGACAAATACGTTTATTGAAATTGACAGTACTTTGTGTCGACCAGCAGTTTAGTAAATTCCAGGATTTGGGCTGTATTTGAAGCAGAATTAGACCTTCACAGTTTGGGAGGCAACTTCATGTTAGCCCCCAAGTGATTGTTCAAAACGAGATTTTTATTGGGCTGGATAGCACTTCGTTTGTGCTGATTGGGTCAGCATGTTTTTGCGTTTGGGCTATTATATTTTCCGATGGGCTATTAAACGTTTTGAGAAGTGATTTTCCTGCGATTTTTGTCGGGGTCAACTTCACTAATATGATATTTCTGACAAATATGCTTATTTGGAATTGACAGTACTTTGTGTCGACTAACAATGTAGCAAAGTTAAAGATTTGGGCTGTATTTGAAGTAGTTAGACCTTCACGAAGTTTGGGGGGCCAAGTTCAAGGGCCCTCAAGTGCCTAAACCTGACGTAAATTTTATTAGGCTGGATAGTATTTCACTTTGGGTGGTTGGGTCAGCAAGTTTTAGTGTTTTGAACTATTAAGAGTTGGGCTGTATTTCAAAGAGGGTTAGACCTTCAGATATTTTGTTGACAGAAATAATAGGTTTTAATCTAATAGGTGAGGATTTTTCTTATCTTATAAACTGTTTGGACTATACATCGGTTGAGCGCCAAATGGTGAAGAAAAATGCAATGTTGCCATCTTCTACACAGTATGCCAGATGCTTTGACACAGAATTACGTCATTATTAATTTCTAGGATAGTACGAAATTTATATTTGGCAGAGGTTGAAAGTGGTCACCCAAATCCATTAAAATGTAGGTCATCTAATTACGACTCCGATCTATTCACGGCCGTAACAGCGGACACCTTGATCGTCTTTGGACCGGGGACATCGCCCCGGTTGCCCCAGCCGTTACGCCCCTCGACCTAGAATGGATATGCAAGACCAAAACTAAGACTAAATGTGAAAGAATACAAGGCTGCCAAAACTCCTGCAAAAGCTTGACCCACCCGCGTTGATACTTTTATAAATAGGCAAAAAAATAGAGAAAAGCTTTATACTTCAAATTCATAATTCTGTATTTCGTTTTGTTTTGTCAGTTTAAGAAATGGGCGCACCAATATGGAGCAGAGGGATTCAAGTACTTCCCTAGAAACATGAAGTGCACATAGCAGTCTTTTGAAATAAAGGAACTGAGAAAAGAAAGATTGCTTTCTTACTGCTTTCCCTATATACAATATAATGTGGATGAGTATTCGGCTTAAAAATATTTGGATTAATATATTACAGGTATATATTATTTACGTATTCACAAAAGGCTTAAGTAAAAAGGAAAGAATGAATGGATGTAAAAATTACTTGGACATAAGTCTTCAAGGTTTAATGCAATTCAATTATGTATGTATTATATGTAATTTTCACCAGTGTTTTATTTTCCGTATATAACCACTGCAATTACAAACTTAATCCTTTATACGGTTTATTAAGACAGTAATTGTTTTCCAGTAAAATAAATTTAGGGAATTAAAGCTGATAACTACTTAAAAAAATTTAGCGCTGTCAAAAATTCAGATTCACAAAATCCGGATTTAGAATTTCAACTGAAACCGGAATCCGAATTTCCGATAATGAAATGTCAAAAACCGAAATTAGAATTTCGGATAATGAAATGCCAAGAACCGAAAACAGACTTTGGATAATGAAATGTCGAAAGCCGAAATCCGGGTTTCGTTTAATGGAATACTAAAATCTGGGTATCTGGATATTGGGCAGCATTAGACAGATTCTTATGAAAAAATAATTCTAATTGAATTACATGAAGACGAAGAAGATATCGTGTACTTGAGTTTGTAGTAACTGGTATCTTAATCAATCTTATAAATTAGTTGGCACAACTATCATCTCCATTGTGAATGAAATTCAAAGAAATAAAAAAAAAAAAACGGA
This sequence comes from Thermobia domestica, assembly GCF_964235325.1. Classification (NCBI taxonomy): domain Eukaryota; kingdom Metazoa; phylum Arthropoda; class Insecta; order Zygentoma; family Lepismatidae; genus Thermobia; species Thermobia domestica. Next base: position 377,755,510 of record NC_137454.1, read on the forward strand.
AAATGTACTAATTAGTAAAAGTATTTGTCAGAAATATCATATTAGTGAAGTTGGCTCCGACAAACGAAGGAGGAAAATCACTTTCCAAAAAGTTTAATAGCCCATATTTCGGAAACTATAATAGCCTAAACGCTAAAAGTTGCTGATCCCATCAGCACAAACGAAGTACTATACAGGCCAATAAAAATCTTATCTGGCCCAATCACTTGAGGGCTACAATGACTTATCAAAAAGATAGTCGTAAACCTGGTTCGTTTGCTAAAATAAAAATTCGAAGTGGTAGTATTTCTTCCTCATGTAAAAATTAGCTTCGATATGTAAATACCATTAATCTCACCTTTTTAATAAATATGACAACGTCTATAATTGGTGTTAAACTGGTTTATTATTTGATATAACTTAAATATCCTTTTCTTTAAACTGTTAAGTACACAAACTCACTGACTAGGTAACCATAAAACATGTCCATATCAACAACTATCCCATAATAATCACTTACATATATTAAAAACATTCTTCTTTTGTTAATATGAAATGAACATTCTACTAAGTATAGTGCACATGTATGAGTACTTTCTGCCCAAGGTACAGGTAAATATTACTCAAACCAAAGTATTTTGTAATATAAAAATGTCGCTCGACAAAGGGACTGAATATAAAAGTCATGAGTTGGCTTGGCTTTTATCTTCAAGAACCACTGGTCCGTTTACATTAGTGTTCTTACATAGCATATGTCCATCATATTTTGATCGCACCTTGTATATCTATTCATTATATTTCACATATACATATATATAAATACATTCATAACAAATCTTTCATTTCATCAATATTTATCTTTAATTACATTAATTATATTTATTTCATTATTATCCACTATATTATTATTATATTTTCTTATTTTAAAAAAATATCGTCGCTCATTTAATTAATCGATGAAAGGTACGATTTCAAAGAATGTAAAGGACAAACGTTGGTTACAAATAGTCAGAGCGCATTATATAATAAAGAAGTTAGATGTTACATTTAAAGGTATACATCGTAGCACTAAGATGTTATAATAAAGAAGAATTTCATTCAAGGTAGTCGTTGAATAATTAGTTTTATAGAATAGATCTTCTACTTAACATAATCTTTGACAATTAAGTTTTCAACACAAATCAATCTAATATAAATAATCTTTGCTTTTAATTAATTATAAATCGAATTATGATTCTTCACATGAACAAGAAAGAATAAAAATCATTTGAAAATTAATTTTCCAGTCTACCTAAAACTCTATTTAAGCATTTCAAGTATTTTTAAGAATCGTTTTCATTATTGATATTAACACATAAACTTTAAAATGAAAATTCACAAGAATCTATAACTAATATGGGTTTAACCTAATTTCATTGACGGTAATCATGTTACATTCGTATTTGCATATGAATCTAATAAAGTGCATTGTACCGCACAATCATGATTAGGTTCTACATTATGTTGTACATGTCTTTCATCGTGATTCTGATTTTGATATGAAGTGCCATCTCTTGATCTCCAATTACGTCTATCCACATAGTTCGCAGCATTTCTGGAATTTCGCCATACATTACGTCTATTTTTAAACTTATTTTGACTATATGGTCTAACATATGAATTGCTACGATTAATTAGGTTAGGCGGATTCCCTACATAACCTTGTCTATTTTGCTCATTTTGATTGCTAGAGTATACTCGGCTTAGGTTAGGTTTCATATCATTCACACTTCGGATATCTAAATTCCGAACTGGCACCAAATGATCTGAATTATTCTTATTTTTACCCATTCCTGATTGTGGATTCATGGCATGGTATTGAGTTTCGTAGCATTGGACAAGCATCAATAAATGGCTGAAACTCATACACTGTGTGGAAAATAAGATCTGTTGCAATTTAAATGGAAGCAAATTTCGAATCGATGCTATTATTCTCGATTCCGATTGTAATGGATTAACAACCTTTAATTCGTTGTAGACATTTACAACAAACTCTACAACAGATTTATGCAATCGAGGATTGAAGTGTTGATTTCTAAGGGTGGCATCTCTATTTGCCAGCAAAAAGTTATTTTCATAATTTGCGATCAATGCCGCTTTGAATTCCTCATATGTACTAATGTGATCACGTATCGCTTTAAACCATAAGGAACAAGGTGGGAGTAATACATGGGGTATTAATTTCATATATTGTGATCGATCGATACACATTGTATTGCATTCGTCTTGGAATTTCTCTAAGAAAGAAGTAGCATTCTCATTACACTTACCACTGAATTTGCTCATAGCTTGAATTTCACTCATCTTAAAACTTAATTTTACCTTCTTTTTCTCATTCCTTGTTCTTGCTGAGTGATAGTTCCTATCCATGACGTGCTGTGTCGTCGCACCATCTACGTTTCGCTCATCAGTACTCTTCGGACAACTTTCTTCTAGTATAATATCCTCATCAGACCCCGGCGAAGGCGAGTTCATCTCTGGTGAGTGGGGCAACTCAGAGCGATCACTACCCAAGTTATTACGGTAAATGTTGTCTTTAGCCTGTAACGTTCTAATCTCTTCCTGAATAGTAGCTAACAACTGTGTATTTACATGTATGTTATTAGAATTGTTGCTGACCTGGATCTTTTGCTGTTTAATGGAAGATTCTATTACTTCTAAATCTTTTTTTACAGCACAGATTTCTTGATTTTGGTGATTGTGCTTTTCTTGACACTCATCGGATATCCTTTTTAACTTTTCCTCGAACTGTGAGGATATGTCGTTCACCACCTGGACAATTGTTTGTTTCGTTTCATCTGATTTCTGTTCTATCCGTTCTATCCGTCTACTTAATTCTTCATATTGCTTGTTAGCTTCGTCAAACTTCAGTTCTATCTTCTGTTCCATGGTCTTGTTAGATTCGTTGAATTTCTGTTCCATGGTCTGCTTTAATTCTTCATTTTGTTTGTTAGCTTCGTTGAACTTCTGTTCCATGGTCGTGTTAGATTCGTTGAACTTCTGTTCCATGGTCTGCTTTAATTCTTCATATTGCTTGTTAGCCTCGTCAAACTTCTGTTCCATTCGTCTACTTAATTCTTCATTTTGCTTGTTAGCTTCGTCAGACTTCTGCTCTATGGTCTGCTTTATCTCGGTAGACATCTGCATTAATTGTCGCTGTAAAGCTAACAAGATATCTTCCGATGTCAATCCTGGTGTTACACTAGTCTCATCGCTGTCACTAGTATTTGATTCCTGCTGCATTGTTTCGTTGACCATTTTCTTATGATTACTTTACCACTTCGCAATATGGTTAAGTTCGTATTCATTAATTGTAGTATAAAAGTAAATTCAACCTTACTCTTCTTCTTCGGGAATTGAATTTACAAAGTCCCGGGTGAGGTAAACCAAATTTTTACAATGACTTATCAAAAAGATAGTCGTAAACCTGGTTCGTTTGCTAAAATAAAAATTCGAAGTGGTAGTATTTCTTCCTCATGTAAAAATTAGCTTCGATATGTAAATACCATTAATCTCACCTTTTTAATAAATATGACAACGTCTATAAATGGTGTTAAACTGGTTTATTATGTGATATAACTTAAATATCCTTTTCTTTAAACTGTTAAGTACACAAACTCACTGACTAGGTAACCATAAAACATGTCCATATCAACAACTATCCCATAATAATCACTTACATATATTAAAAACATTCTTCTTTTGTTAATATGAAATGAACATTCTACTAAGTATAGTGCACATGTATGAGTACTTTCTGCCCAAGGTACAGGTAAATATTACTCAAACCAAAGTATTTTGTTATAGGGCTAATATGAAGTTGGCTCCGAATCTTTCTGAAGCTCTAATTCAGTTCCAAATACAGCTCAAATTTTGAAACTTAAACTGCTAGTCGACACAAAGTATTGACAATTCCAATAAACGTATTTGTTAGAAATGCCATATTAGTGAAGTTAGCCCCGCCAAAAGAAGCAAAAAAATCACTTTTTAAAAAGTTTAATAGCCCATATTTCGGAAAATGTAATAGCCCAAACGCTAAAGGTTTCTGACCCAATCAGCCCAAACGAAGTACTATCCTGCCCAGTAAAAATCTCTTGTGGTCCAAACACTTGGGAGCTAACGTGAAATTGGCCGTCAAACTTTGTGAAGCTGTTTTTTTTTTTTTTTTTTTTTTTTG